>NW_020799097.1:17101345-17105568 GCF_003259725.1 Athene cunicularia
GGGGGGAAGTTAAATTTGGTCAATTATGGCAGGCATAAGAATCAAGGGCTAAAATCCTAGTTTATCTTCCATAGGTTATGCAGTGTGAATAATCTACAAACTGGAAAAAAAAATTTGATTGAGGTTCAAGGCCAACTGGAACTAGCATTTTATATTTTGTAAAATACTGTGCAATTACTGTAGGTGTTTTAGCTCTTTGTTAGAACTCTTCAGTGAAGCTGGAGGATTAATTTGCCCATATTCTTCCTTAGTTTAGAGGACAAGCAAGTTTTCCATACCTAGTATCTCTGATTTTTATTTTTCTTGTAGAATTTGCAGCTGCGCTTATTTTGATATTGTAAAAATACTTTCTTCTGTTCTGCCTCTTTCTGACTTGGACAGTTCTCGTTCATTGTATTTCCACTTTTTCATTACCTACGATTCTTTGCATACAACCTGCTTTTCTTCCCTTCCCCTCACATTTTCTTCCAGTGGGGGAATACAGTATCACTCCTTCTTTCTGTCCCATGTATCCTTCTTGTCTCATCCTCCCACTTTTAATCACCTTTCCATTGTTTTGTGACAGATTGTTGCCACTTCACATTTTCCAGTGGAACTCAAATAAATCCTAAAGTACCTTCTAAATTTTCTCACTCTATGCCTGGCTTCTGAATTTCTTTTTCCATTTGAAAAAAATCAGTTATTTTTAGGCTCATAACTCACAAATCCGCTCTCCTCCAGGTCTATCATAGTCCAGGCATATGTTTCTGCCTTTGGATATCTCTCCACAAGTGCTTCCTTCCCCCTGGCAAGTCCTGTTCATCCACCTTCCTTTTATCTTTTTGGACAATATTTCTGACCTGAGAGACGCCAAAGCTGCCAAATTATAACATACCATTCAATATTAGTGACAATCTGTTTCAGATTTTCAGACTACGAGCATTTTCATCATGCTGTCAATAAACTGCTAATTGCATATTGGATGTGGTATGTACATAATACACACAGGTTTTATGTATTTATTTGTTACAAAGGTCTAAACTTCTGAACAATTAATTTTTTTTTCCTCTAGGCATAGCTTTTTTTCTAAATTGGACTTAGATTGGAAGAATAATGATCCTTAGGTAGGTGCACGAATCAAACGAATTCAGTCAAAAAGTTCAGTCTCCAAGGAACTCTTAAAATTTTTGAAAGACTAAAGCAGCAGATTTACAGTGGAATTTAGAAATTTAATTTTATAGGTACTGTGAAGTTTTAATACTTACAGGATAAGGTCCAACCAACACTTCCAGCTTTTTCTATAAGAGCGGTAAAAGCAATGGTGGGATAGTCTGAGCAAAATGGGAATCAGTAAGGATTAGTAAACAGCATGTGTCCACATGTGTAGCACCTTCATATCTGTTAGGTATGCACATCTAAGTGCAGTAAAACAGCTTTGTAACAAGAGCTAGACTGAGTTTATAGATTTGGCATGTAACTTAGCCTTCTAGCTGTTACATCTTTTGAAAAGTACTAATGGTAGGTTTACTTAATGTGTTTTACGCAAACTTTTAATCAAAAAAAAAGCAAACACCTATCAGTGGCACGTGTTTTTCATATACTTATGAACAGAAATACAAAAGCACAAGTGAGATACTTTTCCAAGAAGTTGTGAAATGTAGCTTAACCACTTCTTCTGAAATTGTCTTCCCATCACTTTATTCCTGTATATTAACTCATATTGACACTGAATCTGAACTTTAAAAAAGTATTTAAATGTTCACATTTTTGGTCTTGTTTTGCATACTCTTGCTCTGGGAGCAGCTCCCTCCTACCCTTAACAAATGTAGGATAGGTATCTTCTGTCATCTTCCACATCTTTGTAGTTAACCTCCTGCATAAAAACGTCCATGAGTAAAATTTTCTCCCATGTCCAGTGCAGTAAGTCTCTGTGCCGTTCTGATGCTATATGAGTTTATGTCTTTTCTAGATTGTTACAGGTGGGTATGAAGCTCCTGGTCTGAACATGGCAGAAACTTCAGCACCAGCATCTGTTGTGAGCACAAGCTCTCCTGCTGTCTGCAGTGGTTTCCAATAGACTGATCACATTCCTTCTCTTCAAGTACTGCACAAATTTCTAAAAGATTGCACAGAGCTTGTGAATGAGCATGAGTTTATGGAAACTATGGCTGAAGGACACTTCCAGAGGTTTTCTGGTACGGTGCATTTCCCTAGGGTGTTGGTATTGGACGCAGCTAAAACAGCTCTGTGGAGCATAAGAAGCTTTCTGCTTGAGTGAGATAGTCGGTCTAGGCAGGAGGCTGGGCTCTCTACTCCAGGTGAAAGAAACTTGCACAAGACTGACAACACAACTCAAACTTCAACCTCATTGCTTTTTTAAGGCAAGATATGCTGCTTTCACCTTGTTCCATTTAATATGCTGGAGATACTTAGTCTTACATTATCTCTGTCCCACCTGTTTCTTCCTGCCCTTTATCCCCTTCAGAGCATTACACCTCAGGATGAGAAACAAATAAGATGACAGGTATAGCTCAGGTAGGATATTCAGGTTCTGTGTTGACAAACAGTACAACAAAGTGAATGTACATGCCAAAAATATCAGGAAGGCTGTTCTCAGGGAACACAAGATGCTGAGAGTACATGGAGGCAGTACCACCTAACACTGGTCTTGCACTCTTCCCTAGGTACTGGCTACCGCAGCTGGCGGCGAGAGGGCTGCACCAGGTGGGCTTCAGTGAGGCAGCACTGCTGCGCTGGTGTCTGCTCAAATGCAAGATGGTAAGTATCAAAATAATTTGTTCTCTTGCGAATGAAAGAGAAATTCAGCAGATTTACAGTCCAGTTCTGTTATTTTATTTAAAAAAAAAAAAAAAATTAAAAAAAAGAGCTTTGTGCGAGCTTTTGAAGTTCTGCCATCAGTAGTAAAACTTAAGAGCTGGCTCAAGCTCTTAGTTTTAAGTAGAAATACCTGATCTATTCATAAAACTGTTCACCACAGACATGGTGTAATTTGTGGGGATATTTACTGGAATTTATAACAACGTACTCTTTTTGGTGAGTAATGTAGTTAAATTGTTTCAAATCTGGATAGGACCTGTAACTTCATCGGTTACCCATTCATTCATCACATCCTTGTGAGGATAGATAGCAAGTAAAGGGCTGTCTTGTAGGGTGGCTAGCAGCAGTGAGTCCACTGCAGCACTTTGTGCAACTAATTTTTCTCAGTTTGGTCCTAGTTTGGACACAGTCTTTGCCCTGTGTCCCCTTATTTTTAATGTCAAGGCAAGCAACCAACTGAAATATGAATTCCTCTCTGTTACTATGATTGATTCCAAAAGTAATTTGTTTCCTCTTTTGTTTCCTCCTTCAATATACTTTAGCAAGTGGCTCATACCATCAGTGATTACTGCTGTACAATGTCAACTTTATTTTATTGAAATGGTGTTTGCATTTGTCTCTTGCACTTTAGAATTATCATAACTTAGATGGTTGTTCTAGAGAGGAAAATGGTGATGTGGATAAACCAAATTGGATTTCAGAGATCAAACGTTTTCATTTATCTGTAGAATCAGAAAATACTGATCCTTTTGCAAAACAGTCAATTTAAAGACTACATTTGTGAAAACCTTGTTCTGATCAAAATTCAGTACCAGTGTTTGTGTAGTTTACTCAGGTTTTCTCACATGACCGTTGTGTTCTGTTATCCCTCTTCCTTACAACTTCCAGTAAAAGCTGGGTAAATCATTTCTTGTTGCATGTAAGTAAGCAAGGACAGTGGTAAACAGGAAAAGATGTTTACTCACAAATACGCTAATTCTCATTAGTGAATTATTTTATCTGTCCCACACTGCATGAATTGATCCAGACTGCAAACTGCTGTGTAGGAGAATCCTTAACACATAAAAAAAAAATCGTTTAGAGAACGTGTTTTACTTTCCAGGGTCAACTACAAACTAGTGCTAATCAGATGGTGCTTTTCCCGTAACAGTAGGTACAACATTTTTATGTTGTAATGAAACTTTTTCTTCAGAGTTTTGCAAACCACTTTACGTCCTAGGCATGCAGTTCCCACCGGCAGAGCTGACTTAGCTAAGACATCCTTTCCCAGGTGCACCTATAAAACGTGCCTTTAGACAACCCGCGGAAGACCGGCGCTCCGGTCGCGGGCAGGGGCGGAGGCGCCAGCGCTGTTACCCGCGGCCGGGGCGCGCCGGGCCGCGGAGCGGCGGCTGCTGCCATCTCCG
>NW_020799097.1:17105618-17110346 GCF_003259725.1 Athene cunicularia
TTTTTTTTTTTTTTTTTTTTTTTTTTTTTTTTTTTTTTTCCCTTGTGGGGAGGTGTCTATAGGTGCATTTGCAACTTTTATGCATGGCCTACGCAAAAAGATTTTACGCTGTTTAAGTAAGATTGTTGGCAAAACTCTTTTGCTATCACGCAGTTGAGTACGGGTCCTCTCGACTGTGTTCAGCCAGTCAGTTAACAGGACTGTTGGTAACAACAGTGTTCAGAGACAGAGTAAATGGGCCAGGGAAAGTGGTGAAAATTTCACAGATTTTTCTGATGTATTCTGGAGAGACAGTGACAATGCTATAGAACAAAGAAATCCCACATCTTCAAGGAAATTTCAAGAATTAATGTTAAAGCTTCAGGCACTCAGCTTTGACCTTGCTGTTTCTCTTTGAATGACAAAATCTTCAGAAGAGACCAAAGAGTGAATCTCTAAGTAGAGCACCTATCTTAAGCCCCTAGTTCTGCTCGTAGGAATGCATTGTTGAGACAATGAATTAGTTAATCCTGAAAGAGAGAGAAAAATTTTCCTTTCTTAATTTACATTTTTAAAAGCATGTTTGTTTGTTTTCCTACCCGGCTCCCCACGCCTTGTAAATTGTGAATTTCTCTTTTGGCTATGCATGATAAGGAAATTCATTTCATTCTACAAGTGTGTTAATCATCCTGTAGCTTAAAAATACCAAAATGCAAGTGCCTTAGTTTCTGAAGGGGTCTATTTTAAAATAATTGCAATGATCTGACTGTTGCAGCTCTTTATTTTCATAAACTGGGCTGTGAGGTTAAAGTTACTGTGGTCTCACCCTAAAATGAGCAATAGGGTGAAAAATTAGTTTTGTGGGAGAAAGCGGGTGGCGATTATGCTCCATCATTACTGGTTTGGAAGGACAAAGATCTACTACTGTTCAGAGTTAGGTAAAATATGCACGAGAAGGGGTGTTCTAGGGACTGAGGCGTGCTGATTTGCGGTGATGAAATATTTTACTGCTGGGCTGTCAGGGTTAAGCGTTCACATTGCACGAAGTTGGAACAAACCGTGCGCTCTGGGTGCTGAGACAGTAGCGAGGTTTGGCCACAGGAGGCACAGCCAGCGTGTGCTGCTTGGAGAGATTTCCTTAATCTCCGCAGGTTGTGGGGGGGGGGCATGGTGAGAAGCGGTAGATCAGCTCTGTCCCGCGTGTCCCCCCTCCCCGTCCCGGCTTCTGCTAACGCTTCTCGTCTTCTGATGGCTCTGTTCCTCGGGGAGGGTGCGCTTCTGCCGGCGCAGGGCAGCTTCTACATTAAGAGAGCAGAACCGGCTCTTTCCCAGACTACGGGAGGGGATTTGGTGTCAAGGGCAAGGCGAGGCAGCTGCCCCCGAGCACCACCCGGTTGCTGGTGGTGTTCCTGGCCCCAGGTGAGGCTCCTGCCGTTCACTCCGGGAGCCCCCAGAGCACAGAACCCCTAAACGTGCTCCCACGGGCCCAAAGCCGGGGCACTGGACTTACCCCAAGCAGCAGGGAAGTTTCTTTCGTTCCCAGTGCAAGTGATTCTCCTCAGTTCATATGTAGGACTCCAAAACTTCATTTCCCATTTCGGGCAAGTTTGTAAGTGACCTTAAATTGGAATGTCATCTGCTAAAGCACAGTTCCCACATCCACTGTCTTATGACAACTAACCAGAACTAACGAACAGTGGTAGCTAGTGGACTCAGAGGGTACAGTAAGCATCCCTTGGATAAGTAAGGGATAGCACATCGCTTCGGAGGGCAAAAGAAAAAATAAACTGTTACTGGCTTTCAGGAATTTAGACTCCCATTTCAAACTTAATTTAATTCTTATGGAGAAAGAGTCCCTTTAGGAGCAGCCAAAGTTTAATCAGTAACACAAGAGCGATTTAGCTCAATTCTCAGTATCTTAGTCATACGGAGAAGCTGCTGCAACTGATTAGAAACCCCATTTCATTGAAATATTGCATGGAAGCATGAAAATTCCAGTGTGGAAAGGCAACAGTCACTTCATCATTCTAGATCCCATGTTAACGCATCACCAACTCTCACATTCAAAGCCTTTTTGGAGAAATGTAATAGTTGGGGGACTAACACCCACCCACAACCCTTGATTCTGAGTGATTATTCTAAACACAAATTAACAGATCTGAGCTATTACTACTGAGAACTGAATCATCCATAGGGATGGAAGAAAAAAAGGCAATACTCCATGGGAATGTCTCAGGATTAACTGCTTTTTGTACGTTTCCAAACACTTTGTCAATAGCATCCCCTCTGTAATAAATTCCTTTTCTAGTTCCTTTCACACTGTTTACAAGCAGATCACTCGAAGTTTAGCATATACACTCAAATAAGATTTTCCAAGTTACAAGAATTATTATTCACTTCAGGTAATTTTATTCTTTATATTCTCTACATATTTGAATTTTTACTTGGTAAAGTCATAACAGAATGTATAAGTATTTAAAAAAAAACCAAAACCACAACACAAATCAAAGCCAGCAAACAGTTGGTCCCCAAAGAACAAAGCAAGCAATCAGTTCAATAAACACACTTGATTTATTTTGTATAAAAAGGGTTAAGTTTACAACTAAACTTTTATAAAAAGTTTAGCATGATTAAGTACATCATTACACTTTTTGCAGAAATGTAAATTTCTGCCACTATACAAGAAAACTCTAATTAAAGAGTTCACAAGGTTTCACTCATATATATATATTTATATATAAATATATACACAGCATTCAGTCCTAGGTTTGTGTCAAAAAGGTAATTTCTGACCACAGACTTTCCTAAAAAACTGAACACTGGATCCTTCTGGTACTCACGCTCCACCTTTGGAAAAAAAAGGCAAAGTCTGCTTTAAAATGGGCAACTCCTTGTGAGATTTTTGTTTCGCTCCCCACGTTGGGAATAGTATATAAAGGAAGCCTTCCGACTAGGGAAAGGGTTATTTAAGAGTCTCTTCATAAATAACTAGGTTCAGTCCAAGTTGAAGAATGGGGTGGGGATAAAGATCAATCTTGATTTTTCTTCTTTATTAATTTTAAAAGGTCCTTTTAGTTAAATGTGGATTTTCCCCCTCCAAATACAGCTGAAAAATAAATTCAGCACCTCAAAAAAAAAATCCTTGTAGACATTTTCGTGTGCAAAAAAAAAAAAATCTCATCAGTGGAACACCTGCAAGAGATTGAAAAGAGGCATATTTAGGAGAATGCTAACAGGGCAGAGATCCGGACAGACTGGCGCCAGAGAGGAAGCCACAGTTTGAACATTTAACCAAACACTCAGAGATTGGGCAAACCCTGGCGTCCAGATGCAACACATACACGCTCACACACTCGCTCTAAAGATCACAAATTCAACATTAAAATAACATACACTCAAGGGAAAGGGTAGAAAGAGGATTCTCAGTCCAATCGCTATTTAGATCTCTGTAAATGCAATGCTCAGAGGCGCCAGTCTGCTTCTTACAGCAATTATTAAAAGCAGTCACTTATTTAACTGATAGCGCAGACAATCCCACATCACAGAATTTAAGGAATTGTGCCAAGATTCCCAACTTTATCAGTCACTTTGGCCCAGGAAGTTAAGACTCCAAGAACAGATAGCTAGAGAATTTGCATTAAGCAGCGAGTAGCATCTGAGTAGCCTATGCTGCTTAATGAACCCTAGCAGCAAAATACACTTTGGACTTTAAGAGTCAGTTATTAATCTAATTTCTTACTGATTATAAAGGCATCTCCTAATCAACTTTTAGAACCGATTTTTAGAAATAGCCATCACGCCCCCTGTTCCCCAGGGAGGCACTTTTTTTACTTGAAGTTTAGAAAGAAGATGCACTGCACTCACCGTTTGATTCAGCCACAAAGTGCTTTGCTGTCGCTTGACATGAGCTCTGAGGGGAACTCGGACGCCTGCGAGGAGAAAACACCACAAGGGTAAGGGTGAGGTGCCGCAGCCCCCAGGGAAGCAGGGGAAAACTTGTCCTGGGTCACGAAGCGCTCCACGCGTGGCACGCCTGGCTACAGACCCGCCCGCAGGGAGAGGGGGGGGCCGGTTCAGCTACCGCGGTCCCCTCGGCGCCCACCGCGCCCTGCGTGAAGATACCTGTCTAACGCGGACTGACACTGCCCTCTCCGGGTCAGCGGAGAGCCGGGGGGCTCGGGGAAAGCACTTACCTGTAGCGAGAGGATGCTGATGTCTGTGTTGAGGGTGGTCAGAGGAGTTCTGGAGGAAGGGTTTTGCCCGGGTCTCTGGTGGTGGAGGCTGACGATGCTGGGGTGCGAGTCCAAGGCGATCTGCAGGTCCAGGATGTAGTCGATAACGTGCTGCAGGATTTCCATCTTGCTCACTTTCTTGTTCTGCGGGATGCTAGGCACCAGCTCCTTCAGCTTGGAGTAGCAGTCGTTCATGTTGTAGAGCAGGCTCATGGGGTCATCCACGGGGGTTTTGCTCCGGGAGATGCCCAGGTTGTGCTCCGAGAGGCCGCTTTTCCGGACGGACCGCACCGGGCTGAAGGCTTTCATGCTGGAAGGCGGGCGGAGAGCGCGGTTCCAGCGGACGGAGGAAGGAGCGGGCGGACGGGAAGCCTGCGGGGCGCGGGCGCTGCGCTCCCCTCTGGGCGCTGCCGGAGCTCGCACTGAGGCGCGGGGCTGCGCGGCCTCCTCTTATACCGCCGCCGCCGAGCCCAGCCCGCGCTCGCTGCCATTGGCGGCCGCCGGCACGTCCATCACC
>NW_020799097.1:17110396-17114149 GCF_003259725.1 Athene cunicularia
GAGCGGGACTGCCCGCGGGACACGGCTGCTGTGCACCACCTGGGAAGCGGGACCCTGATGCGCCCCACCTGCGTGGGCAGCCGGTGAACCACGGTGCTGCTGGGAGCACGAGTCCTGCGTCCCGGCACCCCCGGGCTGGCCATGGCAGGGCTCCTCAGCCCCGCCGGCAGCACCTCCGAGGGCAGGAGGGCTGGCATCACCGCTCCCCCTCGCTTCCCGGTACCCCACTTGGCCCTGGGGGTGCGCAGCGTATCGCTTACCCCCGCCCCACTCCAAAGCCCTCTGTGTTCTTCGTCAGGCAATGTATGGCTGCACCTTCTCTGAGTCGCGTTTCCAATCTCCACTCGTTTCTGGGCCTTATTTGCAAATGCCACAGATCTGCCAACTGTGAGATCTCTTTTCCTCTCCCCACACTATGCTTTTAAATAATGTTGCTTTTGTACAGTATCATTCCCTTCACCCCCACTTTTAAACATCCCTCTGCTGCTGCTGTTATATTCCAAAAGCTGGGTGTTGTTGGAGCCTTGGGAAGTATTGTGAGAAAACATACATATGCTCTCATTTTTCCTAGACTTCTACTTTTTGGCCAGAAGTGTTGCACTATACGATGGACAGGCCTTTGTTCTGATTCAGTTTTGACATGCATATCATTTTGTGATCACACTCCCAAACTGTTCTGCGGGAATGTCTTTTACTCAAAGTGTATTTTCTAGCACCTCCCTGCAAAGAGGGGTGTTTCTATGTGAGTTGTGTTGTTTTGCTGGATCATTTATGTAAGTCCAAATTCAGACACTTCAGTTCTATTGTCTTCTTCTGTTCTGTAGGATTTCTAATTTCTGAAAGTAGGACCAGAGCCCTGAAGGCACTTCTACATAAACTGCCACCTGCGAAGGGCTGTTGCTTACCTGATACTGCCTGAAGAATGCTGCCATGAAATCTTCCTGAAAGCAGCATCCCTCTGGCATAGTAAGTGTCACCGGTGTGAGGTGTATTAAATGCATGTATTAACTCTTAAGGTTTTACTCAAAAGCAAATATATTTATTTTTTGAAATAATTATTTTATTAATGCAGTATCTATGTTTTAATTAAGTTACATAGCATGTCTTCTAGAGGTGCTTATAGCGAACCAGTTAGGTGGCTTTCTAACTTAACGTGGTTGTGCTAAAATCTGGGATCAAACAAGTTCACTTCTTAGCGCATGGCTTCCATAGCAGATGGTTTTCATGTACCGTAGCTTTTCTAGTGATGCCTTTAACTTAGTATAGGACTAAAATGTTGCAAATTTTGCACTCCCAACTCTGGAAAATTCATTTAGAACAGAAAAGGGAGAGGGGCCAGGCAGGAGGTTACTAACAGTACCTTGCATGTGGTAAGGAATAAACCAAGGAATAACAAATGGGCTTATTCTTTCTTTTGTTAATTATCTGGCTGGCTGGTCCAGCTCCCCTTGGCCTCCCACTTTGGCCTAACTTTGATTTTTAGGTACAGGCCTGTGGGAATAAAATCACAAAATGCTTGTCTTAATTTCTCTGGAAAAGGAAGGGATTGGGAATTGTATTGGTGGGAGTAGATTTTTAAAATCTTTTCCAGGTATGGTTTTAAACACACCCCTTTCAAACTGTAAAATTATGATCATTTCAAGTATAGATGTGTTTGTATAGTATGCTCTGTGTGTTTGTTCTTGCTCAGTAATAATGTTTCATGAACACAGGAGAAATGGAGTCTGTATGGCAACTGTCATCTCGTTGTTGGTGAATCTATAATCCTGCCTTCCTGTTCACTTCAGACAGAATGCCTCAGTTATGTGATAGAAAGCCTTGCAGTATCAAGCAGGCACTACTCATTTAGTGCTTTACCAGCGATATTGTTATGTTAGGACAGGACCCACAGCATTCTCAGTCCTTTTTAACTAACGTATAGAGCAAAATTTTCGGTGGTTGGGAGAGCCTAATTCCACTCAGGGTTTGGATACTGGAAGTGCAGTTTAGCAAAATGTGTGCACCACACCCCAAATGCAAGTGCACCCTCATGAGTCCTGCTGAACCACATGAGTTCCAGTGAAGCTTCCTAGGCTGTTAAAACTTTGCTTCTTTATGGGCCCAGGATGAGCGTTATCTAGGTTAAGCTGACTTTCTTAGTGACTGTCGCCTGCGTAAACCCGCCCGGGAATCACAAAATAGGTATGTGTCTAAATCTCCTGAGAGGCCTGGTCCAGAAGGTGTGCTCAGATCACGCTTAAATGCACATTGACAGCATGGAGCTTAGCACAAAGAGCAGCAGCTGTAGCTGCTGGAAAGTTCAGGGGAGAGAAGAAAAAGAACTGCTGCTTTTTTATAAGCGATTTTTCTCGTGAGAGCATTTGCCCTGGAAGCGAGAGGCTCAGATTCAATGTTCTCCTCATCAGAAGTGATATAAACGCCCTCCTGCTTGCAAAGCACCCCTAACGACCAGAGTAGAGATAAGGCTAAGGTGGAGGACACCCACCCATCCTGTTCGAGCTTGCCACGGTACAGAAACATGCAAATTTCAAAGGGCCAGAGGGATTATAAACAAGAGGGAGCCTGACACTGTAGCTCAGGGGTAAAGGCATCTCCTGGATGGCAAGAAGCCTGAACGCTGAGCCTGGCCTGGCAGACTCACCCATTCTGGAGGGTGAGGTTGATCTCACCTTATCTTAGCTATTTAGAGGTTTGGTGTCTATAGCCAGTGGGAAGAGAGAACAAGAGACACCTGCAGAGAGTGATTCATTCTGTGCCTGTTCAACACCTCTCTCCGGATGGAACGAATCTCCTCACTTGGGGCCGTCACTCCCTGTCAGTTCTCAGCAGAAGTTAGACAATCAGTTTTGACCAGAAGCCTGACTTACAGATGCCAAGTGAGGTGAATTCCACCGTAGATGACTAATTTCTCTCATTCATCATACCCTATTTTAGCCTTTAAAAATTGGGTATGTAATCAAAGTTAGTCATTTGAGTTCTGTCTCTGTACAGTGGTCATTCCTTCCATCAGGAGGCTGGAGTGAAATGTCCTGGGATGATGTGTATCTTTCTCTGAGCCTGTGTGTCCCTAGTTTGCACTTGTGTATCCTGACACTAGGTGTCTGATAGTTAAGTATGGAGCTATTAATGTCATCGTGCAAACTTCTTTTCTGGACAGTCTAAGTGACTAGAAGCACTACATAGTATTTTTAAGAAAGCAGCCAGTTGCATAAAATATGCATTAAAAATGTCTGAAGATATAAAGAGGCTATGACTGGGATTTTCAGAAAGCTGAAAGGCTCCTTATTTAAATCAAAGGAAGTTAAGTACTATGGAAAATATCACTAAGTGTATATATTGCATTTTATGCACTTGCATACCCAGAAGAATCTGTCTCTAACTTCTAAAACTGAAGGTTGGATGCCTTTAAAAATGTCACCTTTAATCCTAGCCCTGAAGAGATGAGCATATAATTTTCAGTTTCAAAAAGCTATAGGTTTTCATTTTTTATAATGTGGAGTAATGCTGAGGTGTACTACAAGATAAATTCCAAATATGTACCTCATTGTTTCATCAGAGATCAGAAAAAGGTCACCCAGCCTTCTCACCAGATTACAGGAGTGCAAGTGGGGTTTTGTGCTGGTCTAAGTTTGATCCACATATATTCTTAGAAAATGGATGATTGCAGGGAAAGACAAGCTCTGTGTTTTTATAATTTAATGTTTGTCAAAGGTCATCAAAGGGTTATATCCGGTCATTTTTTTTTTTTTTTTT
>NW_020799097.1:17114199-17237329 GCF_003259725.1 Athene cunicularia
TTTTTTTTTTTTTTTTTAATTTAGAGTGTAGAGGCAGTGGTGGACGGTAAATGTCCAGATTGGTGAAATTAGAGTCATATGTTCTCCTGATGGATTTTTAGCTACAAATACAGTTGGAGATGATTCCACCACATTGTTCATGTCAGTCGCTCCATAAGGCTGATGCCTTCAACTATTACAAAACACATGCTTGAGAAACCCTTCTACTTCTTTTATCAAAATACTTAAACTATATGTGCACCCAAGATGTTTAAATTTGGCTTTGTGAAAGTAATTGGGAATGGACTCAAATTACTTAAGTCCTCAAGCTATTGTTTTCAGCAGAGACAAGAGGTCTGAAAACATTGAAAGGATGTGCAAATTTCTTAGAATATTTTGGGCCAGAATGAAACAGCTAGTTTATACCTAGCTGAGGATCTTAGTTGTCCTCTGTTGAACAGTCAGAATTTGGACTTCTTCCAGTTTCTTGATTTCCTACCTTCTCACTCTGCTTTGTTTTCACTTTGGTAGCAATAGTTTTGTGCTCCTTATTCTATTTCACAGCTCTGCAGGTCTCTTAAGGGCTCTGGAGATGGGATTCACCTCACTTGACTTAAGGCATGTGTCTGGTTGACGTCTACATCTAAGCCTGTCTTTCAAGACTCAGTTTACAAACAATTGAGAAAATTGCTGCTCTGTGGTGACTTATTTCTTCCTAATACAGAAGTCACACAGAATCACACAGAATCATCTAGGTTGGAAAGGACCCTGGAGATCTTGTAGTCCAACTGTTCTCCTAGCACAGTTCCCACCTACAGCATATCCTTAAGCTCCAAATCGACCCTACTCTTGAACACCTCCAGAGATGGGGACTCCACCACCTCCCTGGGCAGCCCATTCCAATACCCAACAACCTGTCTGTAAAGAAATGCTTCCTAATATCTAGTCTAAACTTTCCCTGGTGCAACTTGAGGCCATTCCCTCTTGTCCTGTTGCTTTCTACTAGGCTAAAGAGGCTCAAACCCAGCTCTCTGCACCCTCCTTTCAGGTAGCTGTAGAGGGCGATGAGGTCTCCCCTCAGCCTCCTCTTCTCCAGACTAAACACCCCCAGTTCCCTCAGCCGCTCCCCGTACGACCTGTGCTCCGGACCCTGCACCAGCTTCGTTGCCCTTCTCTGGACACGCTCGAGTCATTCAATGTCCTTTTTGGAGTGAGGGGCCCAAAACTGAACACAGGAATCGAGGGGCGGCCTCAGCAGTGCCGAGTACAGGGGTCAGATCCCTTCCCTGTCCCTGCTGGCCACGCTATTGCTGACACAAGCCAGGATGCCATTGGCCTTCTTGGCCCCCTGGGCACACTGCTGGCTCCTGTTCAGCCGGCTGTCAATCACCCCCCCAGGTCCCTCTCTGACTGGCAGCTCTCCAGCCACTCCTCCCCAAGCCTGTAGCGCTGCTGGGGGTTGCTGTGGCCCAAGGGCAGCCCCCGGCATTTGGCCTCATGGAAACTCCTCCGGTTGGGCTCAGCCCATGGCTCCAGCCTGTCCAGGTCTCTCTGCAGAGCCTCCCTGCCCTCGAGCAGATCAACACTCCCACCCAACTGGGTGTCACCTGCAAACTGACTGAGGGTGCACTCGATCCCCTCGTCTAGATCATCAATAAAGATGTTAAACAGGAGTGGCCAAAAAAAAGTCTAAAAGACTCTATCACTACCCTGATACCCCCTCGACTTCTGAGCCCAGCTGTCCTTAGCCCAGCCAGCATACAGTTTAACTAGACTGACTGGCTCAGACTTTCTCGACAATTCTCCAAATCTTCTGTTTGTGTGACTTGATATGTTTTAATTAAAACACTTGACAGCAGCATGAAAATGAACAATGACTAATATACTTTCACCAAGAAGTTGTTCTGGCTGTGGTCTTGTGGAGTACTGGGGATTTACAGACCACAGTGTGTAACCTCTAGGCTAGATGCTTATAGTTGTAAGATTTGTGCATTTCTGCACCACAGTTCAGCCTGTTGTTAGCTGTGGTAATCTTTGATTGCAGGACTGCTTATTCGTTTGCAGTGTAGATCTGACTTAAACAGTGAGGGAGGTTGCTTTCTGTGGGGGCCTTGCCTCAGGTTTTGTAGAAGGTATGCAAGGCGTTGTGAAAGAGGCAAGACTCCCATAAAACAGCTGAATTCTGCTGTGGAAGACTTAATTCAATCCATGCCTCTGCCACAGAGTTTTTTGTGAGATGATGGACAAGTCATTTAAAGCAGACTTTTGTCAGGAGACTGTTTACCACATGAGAAGTCAATGGGAGTTGTTCTTAAGTATGTAAAATGTAATGAAAATGCCAAGCACTCTGAAGTAACAGGTCCCATCTATCACAAGCTTGGCAGCCAGAACTAGAGTTATTAACCAGTACATTTTCTGGTCAGCTGCTTCACAAATGACCATTAGGTTTAAAGTTAACAGCTTATAATTATTTTTTTTTTCCTTGAAAAGGGAATATCCCTTTTGAGGGGATATTATATTCTAATAAGCGTGGGAAATGATTCTGGGGTGGCAGAAGTTCATTCTAATAAGGGACATTCCAGTCTCCTTTCCAGTAAGCTTTTCAGGGCCCACAGATTGCTTCTAGCTCCTGCTCTCCAGCTGGTGCAGAGCCAGTAATGTGACCATTAGGGACCAGGTGACACTGATGGAGAGCGGGAGAAGAAAGATGATGATGGGTTGGTTGGCTTGATCTTGATAGGGCTGGAGGACCAGGGAAAGTACCAGTCACAGCTGGATGAGGACTTGGAGCTAGAACAAGGAAGTCTAAGGATTAAAGGGGAACAGGGGAGAGGGAGAATTCAAGTTTCAGATCTGTATTCATTGCTTTAGGTTTCTTTCATTTGAAATGACAAGCTGAAATAAGCAACACTATCCAGAAAGTGAGTGCTTCTGAAGAAGTTCCCTGTATTTCTGTCTCCTGTTAGGACAGCTTGTGAAGTAAACTGCTTCAAACTGTGGTGATTTTAGCCCTAGCTAGATACGTTTCCTAGCTTCTGGGAGATACAGGTTGAAGACTGATCCAGTGAAATCCTTATAACCCTCACATAAGAGACACTCCAGAAGTGGTCACCTGGGATTCACCCAGTGCAATGGAAATTCTGTGTTGCAGTCTGAACTGGGAAGAACGGCATATGAAACCTTCGTTTTCAACATGCCGTTTAAACATCAGACCACTTCTTTGAAAAACTCCCGAGAAAACACTCAGGAGAATATTCTTGGTTTTCTTCTGAAACATCATAGTAAGACTGCTGAAATCCTGCAGTTTCACAAGGTGGGGAAAATCATTCTTCCTGTATCCATTTAGTATCACTTGGGGTAAAGGGTCGTTCTGTAGGATCCAGCATCAGTTTAAATATATATCTGATGTTAAAATTTGGATGAATGTTTGGGGGTATTTAACTCTGTTTGCAGAAATTGTTTAGTGCAGAGTGGCCGCGTTCTTCTTCAATGGTCTTTTTTTTATGTGAGCTTCTGCTTTGTTTTCAATAGTGTTTGTATAGATCCTGTCAAGGAAAACAAATGTCATGGGAAAGTTTTAGGTAATTTTTTTTGTTGTCTGGGTGGTTTTTGCTGTAATGCAGATGTTCCTTTTTAAACCTGATAAAGGCATTACCATTTGCGGAGATGATACTCCTCTGTATCTGACAGCTGCAACACACCTTGCAGAATTGTTTTAGGGAGCAATCAGCAATGTGCCAGTTGCTCTCTTTTCTGCTATTTTGGTAGTGTTTTGTGGAGTTAAGCGCATGTGTATAAGCTGCAAATGTACATTCCTTCATAGAATAAGCAGGCTGTCTGCGTGGATCAGCTGTTATGGGGGTGGCTGTGGGTAAGATATGAAACAGGCTGTGGAAACTCCTTCGGTGGAGACTCAGTATTCTGGATGCTTTACGCACATGGGGCCTGATGCAAATCCAGTGAAACCCAGGAAGACTCTCCCTGTCAGTTCACGGCTTTGGATCCAACTTCAGGTGTGTTTGTGAATGTATATGAGGGATGTAGCTGGTATTTGGCTAGTATAGCAGTTGCCCGTGACAGCGGGGAGGGAATTGGTTTCACTGCTCTTGAGTTGGCAAGTGAATTTTATCTGATGCTTTCCACTTGCACGTAGCCAGCCTGCTTAGGTTCTAAATAGATTCTGCCCTCAGACTGTAAAGAACAAGATAATCACTTTATGTTATGTACTTGAGAGCTAAATTATTTTAAAAGTCTGAAATTAGCAGATGAGGAGGAATTTATTTGCCAGATACATTCAGAAGCAGCTTGGGGAACCTGTCAGAGCCCAGCTTTAACTGCTTAACTAGTGGCTGTTCAACTTAATAGCTCTAAAGCATGCTTACAGTATGAGGGAGACCAAAACAAAATCCCAGGATGCATGAGATTTTCTTCCAGACAACGAAAAATGCCATCAGTTCACAAACCAGATTGTTAAAGAGGAAAACCTGCACCTACAGCCACTAATCTCACATTATATCCTCTGTGCTCCAGACAAAAAAGAACCTTCCTCGTTTTTGGACTCTCTTTATCCATTCTTTCCAGCTCTATTAACTTAGCGCTTTGCTGAACATGACCTTTGCTCTGCTAGCGATGTTGGCCTTTACCATACCTTAGTCCTTTTCCCACCCAGATATCTTCATGCTTTCCTGCATCCTGTCCTCCATGTATGGAACAAAGGTCTGGAAAATTCTCTCCAGCCGTTTTCCTTCAAATCACTCCTTAAGATGCACTCTGACCCTGATGCCTATGGGGCATTGCTGATAATAGCTAGGCAGAGTGCAAGTTTGAAGTATTTTTTAGGCAGCCTATGCGAAAACATGCTCATGTTACTTCTACCATGGTTTTACTACCAATGCCTTTCCTGCTGGGGAGGACGAGGCCATAATGCCATTTTAGTAACCACCAGCTGTCACTGGAAGCCGACATAGATAAGAGCAGCTCTCAGCAGTGCTGGTTGTTTCTTTCCCTCTCCTGCAGTCACAACTCTACCAGTTTGCTTTTAGCCACTGCGCCTCTTTCATTCTTCATGACTCTTGCACATCTGTGAATTTAGCTGCCTTGTCTTGCTGAGAGATTGATACAGAGTCCACCCTTTCAGAATATGTTAACACATTTTGACTTCAAGCATCAAAGGTCATTCTGGAGGGGTGTCTTTTTTGCAATATGGAGCCACCGTTCTTAACCCTTCAGAGTGGCAGAAAGGCTTCCTTCCTAGCTGCTATTACTTGCCTAACTGCATGTGGAAGGAGCAGGCATCCTAGCTAATCAGAGCTTCAGACAGGCAATTCTTCAAATTGTTTTAGGGTTTTTAATTAAAACTGTAGGCTCCAGCATCATATGGCAGAGAGCCAGTATCAGTCATCTGACAATAGCCTTCACCATCTACCAACAATAAGGGAATTCCTCAGCGTATGCTCCGGAGGCTTCTGAAATGCTGTGAACGGGTAAGATTGCTGTTTGCAAAGCACCCTGCAACATTCAGCCTTGCAGGTCTGCTGATTTTTAAATTATATAAACAAAACCCTATAAGCTCCACATAGCACAGAGATACTGACTTCTGTTTATACTGTCCGGATCACAGATGCTGAGCATGAATGCATGAACAGTCCTTTTGTATGGTGTTTGACACTTTCTGCGGCTGTCTGCACTGTTTTTTAATATACAGAATCCCTGATTCTCCACTGCCTTGCACCCTGTCTATTCATTCTCACCCCTGTGAAGTGAGGGTAAAACACTATCAAAACAAAATGGTACCATTTTGCATGTTTTCCACCAGTTTGTACAGGTGTAAATAACTACAGAAAGAACGGAGCAGAGCAGAACCTGACCCACAGTCTGTCTCTCAGTGCGTCAGGGGTCTTGAAGTGGGGGGATGACAGAACAAACACAAGCTGTTACCTTGCCATTTTTGCTAATGTTTTTAAATCAGGCAGCTTGTGAGGATGACAGATGCAAAAGTCAGGCAGTACTTAGTTCCTGTAGTCCTCACGTGATGTCTTCTCCTAGAGCAATAAAAGTATTACCCGTGGCATGGATAGATGCTTATGATAGCTGGTATGGGAGCAGAGTTATCAGTGAGAGTCATCTTTCTGAGTTGTTTAGCTGGTGCACTTAGTCCTGAATAAAGAAAAATCCTTTGTTCCCTCTGCTGTTTGTTACATTACCTTAGCTTTTATAAACTGTTGTAACGGAGAGTGACCTCTTCAAGCTGTGGTGAGCCTGCTGCTTTGTCTCTGGGGTCCTGGACATGAACAGCACAGGTTTTTATTTTTGTCCTTAGAGCAACAGAAGACTGTACTCATCCCAACTAATTTTCAGTCATCTTCTAATACTGCCTGCAAGTAAGCACCCAAGCCTTCTTCCAAAAAATGATAGCTCTTTCCCTTTAACCATCTTTCTCTTTTCACAAAGCCCAGCTCTCTGACACCTTCCTTACTTTCCTGCACACCACATTAGACCCAAGTGCTTGTTTTTACCAGGACACAGAATTTAAGTTTATTTATGACTCGTTGATAAGGCATCACTGTTACCCCTTTGCTGGATGCCTGTCATAAATATATAATATATCCTGTCCACTTTGGGCCTCAGACTGCCCCAGCTTTCTTTTTTGCTCTTCTGATTTTTTACTTAGAGAAATCCTGTCCAGTTACTCCTTCAGCTGATACTGTTACCCACTTCGAATGCTCATTTCAGGCTGCCTATGAAGATGATCAGGGGGCTGGAGCAGCTCCCCTATGAGGACAGGTTGAGAGAATTGGGGTTGTTCAGCCTGGAGAAGGTTCTGGGGAGACCTTATAGTGGCCTTCCACTAAGTACTTAAAGAGGGCTACAGGAAAGATGGGGAGGGACTCTTTATTGGGGAGTGTAGTGATGGGACAAGGGGTGATGGTTGTAAACTGAAAGAGGGTAGATTTAGGTTAGGTATAAGGAAGAAATTCTTTACTGTGAGTGTGGTGAGACACTGGAGCAGGTTGCCCAGAGAAGTTGTTGCTGCCCCCTCCCTGGCAGTGTTCCAGGCCAGGTTGGACGGGGCTTTGAGCAGCCTGGGCTAGTGGAAGGTGTCCCTGCCCATGGCACGGGGTTGGAACTAGATGATCTTTATGGTCCCTTCCAACCCAAACCATTCTATGATTCTGTGATTCTATGTGCGTGTAATGGAGAGGTTTATCACCTGAGTGGTTCCTGCAGGTAGCAGGTAGAGCTTCAGAAGGGCCTTGTCTCTTCAGTGCCTTCTGTAGTCGGTGGGCTAGCACTGCTCTGTGCCCTACTTCTGATAACCTTCAAGATGTTGTATAGTGCTGTTTTTAAAGCGTTGTCTCTGGAAGGGAGGATAAGAAAGTCAGCAGATATTGTGTCCACAAAATAGAAAGTGATATAGTGCACTTCACCATTAGTGCAAGAAAAATAATGTTGGATTGTACCCAAAAAATCACCCTCCCTTCAAAAAAAGATATTCAAAGCTCTCTCTATATAAGTACTGGCAAGATTTGAATTGAATGAATGTTACATAGGCTGTTGTAGTAGCTAGGAGTAGTGGGGAGAAGTTAGTCTGTTTTGAAATCAGAACAGTAAATATTTTTGCTTATCATCAATTAAAATCTCAACCTTACCATTGCATTAACATATCCACTCATTTTTAGAAACTATGTGAATTTTCATGACTCATTTGAGTGCTTTGTAACTATTTGTATGCAAATGTGACTCATTAAACATTCTCACAATCGAACACTTTACCCTCCCCTTGGAGTTCATGCACAATCAAGAGTGGTGGTGTTCCTTCTCCTTACAAACCGTACCTTTCCTAAATACAGTCTTGCGCCTTTTTCACATTTATGATAACATTCGAAGAAATACTTGTGCCTGTATTTCAGAGTTGCTTTCAAATGAAGGACTCAAAACCAGAAATAAGCACTTCGTATCAAAAGTAGTTTTGTTAAAATGCCGTGTTCTCACATCTAAATTTGAGAGGTTTGAAAAGGACTACATACTTTCTTTTAACTTCCAGAAAAAAAAAGTAAGTTATGTCCTTAGAACAAGCATGAGAAAGGTAATGTATCCATCAATGCATGTGGAGACTTAGAATTAAATTGCCATCTCAACCATAGCTAGAACAAACAGCTGATGAATAAATGTATGTTTTGGCTAAATACAAAGTGTAATGCCAGATGTGGACAGTGCAGAATGCAGAAAGGCAGTAAACTGAGTAAACATCAAATGAAGGATTAGCCTTAATTGTGAAGAATCAGTTCCAATGAGAAACAGAACTGGGGATCTCTTTTGCCCCAAAGCAGTCTGAGGTACCTTTCTCGCTAGAAGAGAAGCCGCCTCATCTGTCATTGCTTTCCCATTTGAGGCTCATCAGCAACAACCTGCTGCATATAACATACCGTTCAAAGGCTGCCTTTACTTCTGAATATCTCTGTCAGGGCTGTAGGCTTTACAGCCCAGCAAATTTGGTTTTAGCTTTTGTCTGATTTTCCAGAATGCACCTTCCCATTCTCCATAAACATCTGTAAGACCTTCTGCAGCAACATCCTTTGCAATGCATTCACACAGGGTGTGTGATTGTCACTGGTAGGAAGTATGTTTTTGTGTTTCAGTCTCTAGCAAATTCCAAATTACTATGAGTCTTCCAGAGTTACTTGTTCAGAAGCGATGTTTTTGGAGTTCAGATGGGACACTTCACACAGGTGTGTCAACTCCTTGTGTGTGTGTGCTTCTCAAAGTGTTTATGCTTTCCAGATTATTTTAAAAAGATATTTCCACTTTTTTTTTTTTTTTCTAATAAAGTAACCCTTGAAAATATAAAACAATTCTAGAGTTTAACTGTGCATTGGACATTCATCCCCCTCAAACCCACCGAAACTGCTGTCTCTCAGAGGTCTACTGTGTTCCACAAAACTTATTCAGAGATGCACCCTAAAATCTTCTTACATATTTTTGTGCAGCTTTATTGTAAGTAAGTGTGGGATTCACCTCACAGATTAAGAGACCAGCATTCAGAGGCTTGATTTAGTTGCCCACATGTAGTAGTCCAGCACTATTTGAAGTGTTCAAGTCTCCCATCTGGACTGCAGCTGCTGCTCCAAATTGGCAAAGAAGTCCCATATGTGGTGTGCCATCCTTGTCGCCCTGCATGGATTCCTTGGACACCCAGTTTCACCTCGTATGACACCAACTGTAATCAGTGGACATCTAGTCAGTACACTGGGAGGAACCTCCATGAAGTGTGTAACCAGCTGCCCAAATGTACATGTCTACTTTTCAGTCAGTTGAATGGCTCTGTAACTTTTGACCACTAACTCACAAATTGACACCTACAGATAGACAGTAAAATAACAACTGCTCTTATTCCAGGAGCTAATTTCCACCCTACGTGTAATTTGTTTGCTATACCACACCTTTCTGGAATGGCCTGTGCACCCAGCACAGGGAGAAACTGCTGAACTGAAGCAAAGATTTGTTACGTTGGTCTACGGACAGGCCAATGCATACCCAACTGTGCGCCTGCTCCTGTGCCATGTGACACCCTTCTGGTTCTCAGATGGTTTGCTTCTTTGGAAGTTCTTGTCTGCTTATCTGCTTCTGGTGTTGCTGCCATTAGTAAGCAGCCCTGTCACAGGTACTTGGGCTCTGCTGTAGTTGCAGCTAATGTGGCCAAATTTGCTAAATGCCAGTGAACTCAAATATCTCCTCATTGACACACCTTTGACTGTTAGCTGGATGATCAGGTGGAAGCTAACTAAGGTTTTTAAGATTACATGAAATTAAGCAATTTGCAAAAGATGTAAACAAACTGTCAAGAAGAGGAAGTGGGGGCTTGGTACCTGCTGCAAGTTCCAGTCTGATGCATAACCTGCGAACATGTGGATCACTGCAGGATCAGGTCTTATGAAGGAACCACTCCTTCTTTTAATGACAGCATCATTAGAAGTGCAGGTATATAGATCTCTCAAATTAATAGTGCAACAGATTGTTCCTGCTGCACTTAATAAGCGGTTCAATATAACAACCCCAAGCTAAAATATTTGCAAGTTTGTGAACTTCAAAGCAAACTTTGCTTCTTTCTAAAGAGTCTTACAAACAGCTAAGCATATTTTCTCCCACCTCATCTTTAAAGAAATTACAAAAGAATATATACAGCAGGGCTGAAATTCCTGCCAGTCCTTCATCTCTATTTTCTTGGCATATTGGTAAGGAATCTGGAAGCTGAAATTTACTGTTAATGAGTACCTTATTTTATGGATGTGTTCTTGTTCTGTGTGCTAATGCTTATCTGAACGGTTTGTGCTCTTATAGAGGGCCAAAAATACATTTAGAAAATAAATGCTGAAGTAACCAGTGAGCTATTTTGCTACTTTGTTGATTTTTTTTTTTAGTTTGGAAAGTATGGGTGTCATTAATTGAGCTAAATTTCTTGACTGATTTATGTATCAGTTCATTATAATTCTACAAATTGTTTGCAATCTTCATTTCAAGGGCTAGACAACCATGGGAAAAATAGATCTCTTGTGGCTTGTGATAGATTAAATGTAGAGGCAGCAAATATTAGGGAGATGTTGGCCACTGCAAACAAAAGCTGCAGGTAGTAGTTTGATTTAAAATGTGGATGAAGTGTACCTAAACACAAATGTCAACTGGAAAGCAAGTGGCAAGGACAGCAACTCCATAATGGAACAGATGAGGGAGAAGCTGAAAACACTCAGCTAGAAATGCAAAAAACCCAAACCGGACCAGCAGTAGGCAGGAAGGATTAAAAGAAGTGAGATAAAAAATAGAAATGCTGTACACTTACTGCTGAGTTCCAAGAATTACTGAGTAACTGCTGCTGAAAGCTGGACTAAAAGCAAGGGAGGTGAACAGTCAGAGGACTCTTTGAGAGGAGAGTAAAAGAATGTGTCTGCCCTTTGAAAGACAAAGGTAAAGATTTCTGCTGGTTTTATCACAGCTGAATTGAACACTGTGAGCTATGGAGAACAAACGTCATTGTCTTTATCTTGTTGTGGTCCTGAATTTACATACGTGATTCATATGATGTTTTACATTCTGTAAATTGAGTCTTTAAACTTAAGAAAATTTTCAGGACTGAAGACCCTGAAATGTCTTTCCTTGTTCCTTCACTGATAACAGAGCATAGTTTCATCCATGCTTTGTGCTTTTGTGCCTCAAACCCCAGCTACTACTTCTAGCTAGGAAAATGTGCTTACCTCTGTGTCTGTTAGCTTGTGTCCTCTTCTGAGTGGCTAGCAAAGCTTCTGTTCATGTTGGAGATTTTTTCCCAGCTCATTAGTACAACTGGAATTAACTGATTAACTTGCTTCAACAAATCCCTGCGTAGATGTGAAGTAGACACTCTTTCATCCAGGGTGAGATGCACTGAGAAAAGCTGTGAAGGATTCTGCCTCCCTTTAAAAACTCTTGGGAGTTTGATTCCAAACAAAATTATGTTTTCATTTGTTTTCATTCATTACAACTCTAGTAAGTGTAATAGAGGAGCAAAGTGTCTCTAAGTCCTGGGAGAAAGGGAAGGGAATTTTTTTCCTGTCTTGTGTAGTATCACTAAATCAAACAGCCCATACCGCAAGTACAGAGGTGGCAGTGAAAGCACTGTTACTTACAGGAGTGCACAAAAGAGCTGGAATACAGGTTTGCACCTGCAAGTATAGGTCTGGTTGGCTGAGGAGACAGATTTACCTCCTTAATTCCTCCTCACCCTCTTGTGATTAGAGCAGTGCTACGTGCGAGCAGGGCTGAACAGCTCTGACCCAGGAATAAACACCATTCTGACAAGGTGCCAGCATCCCATTTCAAACCAGCAGTCTTTTCCCTCCATCAGCATTACCTTTGACACACATCTCCAAGGGTTTATAGCTAGGTGGCAGACAGGGAGATACTACATCGCAATCTCAGAATATTAGGTGTAGTGATTTAGTAAATACATTGTGTGAGCTGTTCATAGAGGTGGATGTTTGTAGATTGGGTTAAAAGACTTTCAGGCACGATTGCATTGTTCTTCATAGTAGCCTATAGGAAGAAGCAAGCAGGGGAGATGCATAATACCTAGATAATAGATAAGCAATCCCTTTGCAAATATTGGGGAAGCAATTGCAACACAATGCCATACATCCATGCCCCAGGCTGCATTTAAACAGCTATTCTGCCGAAGTTGGGAATAAAGAAGTCTAAAGTGCATTGAATAGTTAAAAAGCTCTTTCCAAGAAAGGATGAGATCAGTTGTCAGTAGGTGTCCCAGACACAGAGAATGCCCAACTTCTTTAGCATCTGTCCTCAGAGACTTGGATCAAGTGCATCTCCCTGATCCAGCACTGAGTATTTGTTCCCCCTCCCCCCTGCCCTCCGCTGCTCTCAGAGGGGCGAGTCAACATCTCAGCTCTTTGCTATGCAGGAAAGCTTGGTTTTAACCAACTTGGAAACAGCTGCCTGGAGAGAAGGAGACGTACTGCGCCACGGAGATGGCATGTGTGATTTCTTGAGGATGCTGATCACATTTCTTCTTCATAACTGTCTGGTGCCAAAGGGCATGCAGAAAACCTTGGTAAAAACCATCCCCTTGGTGTGCAAGGCTGCCACAGCAGCCTGCTGCAGCAGGACTTTCTAACCAGGACTTGAAACTTGCCTGGGCTTTGCTCTCAGTTCCACATTTTTGCTGCAGCAGTTGTGTCAAGGCCCAGTATCACTTCACAGGATGGGGTCCTGTACAAATTCAGAGGGACCAGAGAGGCCCGTAGGTAGTGTGGTATTCGTCTTTCCTCTGTATGTCCTGCTCGAACAGTGAACATTGTGTTAGGTGGTAGAAACTTTAGTGAACTTGAAAACTAAAGCATGGACAAATGGAGTGGGCTGACTCTGACTCAGCAGCTGTTTTTCATGGATAGGTAAAACGAAGTCATTGCAGGAAGGGTATTCTTTTGCATAATCTACTATAGAAGTTCCATATGTTTTTTCTGTGCAATGTTGCTCTGCAGATGTTATTTCTTCTTGCATTTCTTTCTATTGCTATATAAACAGATTTTTTTTTTTTTTTTTCCCAAATTGCCCTAAGTATTTTAAGGATATTGTACATTCTGATCAAGTGATTCTTTATTCTTCATGGGTCTAGGACAGGTTCGGATGAACCCAGGGTAATGTTTCTGAGTAACTGTGCTTGTGGAGCTGTCACTGTGCCTTACAGCTGTCTAGCCCTCTGGAATTAAAAGTATAGAAGGAATATCCTCAGACTTGGACCTTTGTATCCTTAAATATGACAGATTTAAAGCTGTCAGGTTTAAATACATGTTGGCTGGTCCCATTAATAATGGATACTTCCGAGTTAATTCACCCATAAGAAGCACATGTCCTATCAGTATTTTTTGTTGCTCTTTCCAAGTGAGTAACAAATACATCTCAAGAATCATGATGGTGCACCTTACTACACTAACCACAGACAAGAATACTTTATCCCAGGAACTAATCCAGCACAGATGCTGTTACTTAGCTATAATGCAGCATCTAGTTGAGGTATCAGTGACTCTGTGTGGTCCCACATCTCCCAGGGAATTGTTTCAGACCCAGTGGGGGCTCCCCATTAAAACAACCATTAATTGTTGGTCACTCATAAAGTGTGTCTTCTATTACTGGAGACACTATTAAATAGTTGTGCCGATGAGAATAAGAAATTTCTCAATTTCTGCTCCAAAGCTGTTCCCGATTCTCTGTGACTTGGTCTTATGCTCAGTCTAGATGGCTTTACTTTCAATAGCAGGTCCGTCTTTGGTGCCAGTTTTGGCAAAGCAGTCCTGCAGTCATTGTTTAACTAGAATGAATGCTGAGCTCTAGGATCTGAGTGATGGCTGAGTGACACTCAGAGAATGTAAAAAAGAACTTGGAAATGGCACTAACTGGGTCAGACCTATGTCCAGCTGCCTAGGTGTTCTGTCTCCAAAAGCAGATACAGGAGATGTTATATAGGGGGACCATACTAGCCTGACCAGTTTCTGCAGTTCATTCCCCTTGACCTCCCTAGCACACAGAGCAGTTGTAGTAGGGATGTTAGAGTGTAGCTTTGCTTAGCCCTTTCAGTATCTACTTATGGAGTCTTGGTCCATCAAGTTATCTCTTTTTTTTTTTTAATGATCCTACAGATGCAGTTTCCTTCTGCATCAGCAAGTTCCAGAAGTTCACTACGTGCTGTGTAAAAAAGTACTTTTACCTCTTTTAAATTGATCTCTTACTGGTTTCATTGTGACCCCTAATTCTAGTATTGCAAAAGTTGTTGAAGAGTTCTACTTTCAACTTTTCTACTACCTTCATGATTCTATAAACCTTACTTATATTCCCTCTCTCAGCTACTTCCTCTTCAAATTGGAGCCCTAATCTTTTTTAGTCACTTGTTCCTTCTTAGAGCAACTGCTCTATTCCTTTGATTGTTTTAGTTACCCTTTTCTGTACATTCAGTAACTACTACATCCATCTTGAGATGCTGGGACCAGCACTGTGAAGAGTACTTGAGATTTGAGAGGGATACCACAGTTTCTCTAAGAAGAGTCTTTAGTCACTTGCCTCATAAACCCACTGTGACTCTGATCTTGAGCCACTATCTGTTTGTAAGCCATACTGCTTCCCTCAGTTACTGATTGGATGGATGTTATGCTAGGGTGCAGGAGAGGGATTGTGTGTGCCGCATCTTTCTACTTTCCAATCCAAAATGCCAGTCTACTAGGACACAGTGTTACTCATACAAAAAAAAAAAAAAAGTATTTGGATACATGCAGACCAGAAGTGGAATACATACTGACAAAACATCTCAAAAGCCTACACTAACTGTGAGTAATGAACTATTCTCTTCAGTCAGTATATGGCTAACCTTGGACATACACATCTATAATGATACCTGTTTTTATGGATCATATTTGTCCAGGTACATTATTACTGTGAGAAAGATAGTTTTTCAATAAAACTACCTCATGTTGTCCTATCAAGTCAGTATCTACATATTCATTGCAGATGGTATATTACAGAAATAAACCTTCTCATATTTGTTCTTTAACAAATATTGAACCATTGCCGTTGAAGTTCAGATGCATACATCTGATGAACCAAAGGAAACTGTTAGAACATAGTTGCCATTAACACAGTCTCTCTTTAGCAGTTTTTTGTATTGATGGATTTACCATTTTGTGGTTGAACAGTTTTTTGTCCTGAAATATTTCTAAAACCTCTTTCTGATAGAAATCAGAAAAAATTAAGTTCATCTTGTACATCCCTACTTTGGACAGCTCTATCTGGAGAAAAATAAATAGAGCAGGTATAAATTAAAAGAAAAATGGATGAAACAGTCTGAGCTGGAAAGAGAAGAGTGCAAGTTTATTTTATTTACTTGGTTGTGTAGGAGTCTTGTTAACCAGTATGTAATGCATAGTCATGTAATAAAACATGCTAGACATTAAAAGGCAAAAACCCAGTTCACAGATGTTGTAACGTTATGAGATAATTTTAGGGAGTGAATGGGGTGAAAAGGCTGGATTTGTTAGAGAGGAAAATACCTATGGAGGCCTTTTCTGTGAGCAATACCATGACTTCATTACCATGTCAATTCTGGGAAAAGGCTCTGATTTAACACAGCAGTTGGCTGGATCCATATGGAGCTGATGAACCTCTGAATGAATAGTGAATGGAAAAACTGCTGGAATCTGCCTTCAGCTTTGTTCCCAGGATGACCAATGTAAAAGGCCTAAGAGCAATACTGCACAGATGGTGTAAAGAGGTAAGAAATCTGCAGGGTTTAGTTTACTTTTTCTTATCCTACCCTGTTTTGGGTTTTATTTTTTTAACCATATTTCAGTTTCTCCAACTCTATTTGCTTAAATGTCTTTACTCACAAAAAAATGTGAAAAAAAGAAAAGCTTTCGGGAAATGAAATTAATTCAAAAAACATATGTAGCAGTAAACATTTACATAAAAATACTATTTTAAATGTTGAGTTTTGTATGGTATAGAAGTAATTGAAAGCATAATTATGAAATCCTGAAAAAAAAAAAAAAAAACTAGTTAAAAGTTTAACAAAGAACTTTGGAATTACTTCTTCAATTCACCCTATGTTGTGGGAATATGCAGATGTTCACATTTACACAGTCATGTATGTCCACTAGGGTTACATGCTTTTATAGTCTGAAGCATCATCACAAGTGCCAATACAGTAAATCAAAAGACTCTCTGGCATTATCTAGTTTCCTTTCTGGCTTTAAAAGTTAGAACAGATGTCACAAGAGAGGACAAAATGGATTTTACCCACCGAGAGGAGCTTTTCTTGCCATCATTAATAGGAGGCTCCTTGAAATGCTAATGTACACAGTTTGTGTTGCCGGGTTTGCATAGAGATGGTGGGAAACAGCTCTGATCCCAACAAAACCTTTTGTTATTAATCAAGAAAATCTGCTCTTCTGAAACAGCAAAGCACTGAAATGGTGTGGCTACTTGCAATGCAGAGATCTCTATAGCAATCTCCAATGAACAAAAATGTAATAAAAACTGTTCAGGAGTTCTACGAGATACAGCACATGTAGCAATTTATTTGCAGTGATTTTGTACACAGCTTCTACTTCCCTTTGCCATTTCAGCATGAGTATTTACAGTGGAAAGATTACACCATTTCTGTATTTTTTCCGAATCTCCACTCTTTAAAATTGTGTTTCATTTCACAGCAAATCTAAAAAGCAGGCTTGGGGCAGAAAGAACTTTGAAAAGCAAGCCTTTTCTTCTTGAAAAAAATCTATCATGGAGCATGAGTTTTTATTTGATTTGGTGTTAATACCGTGTAAGATATTTTTGCTTCATTAGAATATGGGATTATGAGATCTTGTGAGCCCTTTGTGAGTACAAACATACTCTATGATGTTAGGACTAGTATGCTTCTCCTGTTGTAAACAGGACTTAATAATTTTTGGTAGTCTTTAAGAGAAGAGGTTCAGACCCTGATGTTGCTTTGTGACATATGACCTCTTATTTTTAAGAAATACCAATGCAATTAAATCACAAAGTACTAAGTGCTGTCAGACATTCATTGCCTTGTATAGGATGCCTCAGCAGAAGCCTTCTTTCCCAAGTATTTGGAGTATGAATTAAAGCCAAAAATTCAAGGAAAGCCCGAATTAAAATGTAAATTCTTTGCCTGGTATTACTCATCACTGAAATCTCTGGCCCAGTCTCTGATCAGAGTTACATTAAATTCCCTATCAATTTATTGTACACCAGTTCCACAACACATTAATGTGTCCTTTCACAGATTCATTGTGCTGAGACTTCAATATATGGGCACAAGAGAATGAATTAAGGATGAAGCATTAGCTCAGAGTTTAAGCCTCTTTTAATTTCCTTGCCTCTGTGGATCTAAAGGTACTTAACATTTTGCATTGCCATAGATTATTGCACTTTAATTTCCATTGGTGTTTTGTTTTTTTTTTTTTAAATGATGGCAATAAGCAGATAGTAAAAATCAATAAAAATAACTTATTAATTCAAGGTGTTTGAGAAGACCATCATACAGTTACAGGATAATACAAGATATGTAGTAAATTTTAAAAGGAGAATGTTTATTTTTTCATAGCTTTGTCTGATACAAATTTGCTAAATCCAAGAGGAAAGAAAGGAGTGGGATAAGAGGGGATGGGGATCTTACATGAAAAATGAGTGAAACATCACTGATTCCATCACTGGGGAGCTGTTTCAGTAGTAGGAAATAGTGTAACGGGCAAGCAGGGAAAAACAAAGCTATAAGAACAACTTTGAAGTCAGAAGTGCCTTTGGTATCGTAAGAGGTCTATAGAGAAAATGACCAAGGCTATCTCTAGATGCTTCCTACAAAAGGATTATCTGTTCTCTAAGTTTCGACGTGTAGAATTTTTCCCAGTCTCCATTTTCCTTTTAACTTTACAGTTAAACTTCTGATTTCATGAAAGCTGCATTTCAAAGGGGTCCGAAGTGCCTCTGCTCCCCGTACTAAAGGGTCTCCACCACCTCTGCTGCTGAACACAAGACCTTGCTGCTCCTGTGAGTGTGGCCAGATTAACTTGTATGAGGCTGCACTGAAAAGCCCAGTCTGCAAGGAGGGGGTACTGTTCATCCAAAATAACAAGCAACAACAAAAAATCCTACCGAGAGTGCTTAGTGGGACCTGCTAAGGCTTTTGTCAGGGACTAATGACTTTGACCTCACTGTCCGATCCCTCATCGTAGAGGTAAGGATGAAGACTGTTTCTTGGGAAAAATCTTGATTAGGAGGGCTAAACTATCCTGTGTCAACAAAACACCCTACAAACCCCTTGTCTTAATAGCACTGACAAAGTAAAGTCATTGAGCAGAAACATATTTAAAGCATATTGTCATATGTAAGACTTTTGTCTACCTGTAAAGTTTCAGTGATTTAACAAAAGGAAGTTTTTTTCAGGAGTACTATGCTTAAAATTGCTTCAAAACTTTGCAGAAGCTCAAATGCATAGGTTTCAACCAGGCTGGAAATCTACACTTTATCTTGTGTTGCTAAATTATGGGTTAAGATGAGACATGGCGGTCTGAAATATATTCATGAAAAGATTTTCAGATAAACTGTTTTTTAAGCCAGTGTAAATTCTTGTACAGACACTCGACCTGAAGATTTTCATCAAGTATTAAATGTTAACTGACTACTTCCCTGTACAGTCCTTGCCAAATTTTGTTCTCACTTCCTCTGGTCCTGAGTAACTTCACTGCATTTGAAGTGGTTATTCTAAATTTGTCCCAGTATAACAGACCAAAATTTAGCTTTAAGAGTCTCTTGGAAGGTACTGTCTTCTGTCAGTGTGTTTATAGATTTTTGTGTCAGTATCTCAAATAGGTGAGCGGTCCAATACAGGTATGAACCCTTTCCCTACACCTCCTTGTAGGGAAATCTCCTTGTCTCGGTTTTTGTATACCTGAAAAAAAGAGTGTGAATTGATATTAAATGAGATCTCCTCACTTGTGCCTTTGGTAACATTTTATGGCCAGCTTAAATAGGCAAGGTGCAAGAAATCAAGTCCCATTTCGCACATGGGAATTGCTGTTCCTGGCAGTAAGTGTTTATAAGATCAAATTCCTTTTTGTGGAGTAAAAATAATACTTTTGAAAGCCCGGCTGTATATGTAAATTATTTAGGGATAGATCTTCACTGAGGTTTCTAAAATGAAGCAAGTATTTATGATATGAGGGCCTTCAGGCTTTAGAGAACCGTATATGGGCAAGCGGCAAAGAAGGTCAGTCTTTCTGTATATTTAAATCAGTCTCCAAGTTACTTTGAGTCTTGTATCATTTCTGCTTTCTTTGTGTCTTTTTCTTTAAACTTCCAAAGTCAGGTAGCACCCTGCAAGCTGCGTTGAATCCGACACCTAAGATAGCCTTATAAACCCTGCGGACATTAAACTACTGGAAAACAGATTGGGTTGGTAAAAATAAGCGTGCATGTTCTCAGAGAACCTGAGAAAATCACACCTTCACTTTGTTAAAAAAAATCTGTTTGTGCCACTCCAGTAATCACTTCATAACTGGTGGGAGAGCAGAACATATGTCTCAGAAGTGGTAGAATATAAAAGCCTCTACCTCTAATCCTATTTTCTTTAAGAGAAAAAAAAAGCAACAAAAACCCCCAACCTTTTCAGTATGTCATCTGTAAAATCGGTGCCAAGGGTTTTCTGCTTAAAAATCACAAATGAAATGTAAATTGCTCATGAAAGCAAAATGAAACAGAGTTTGTTGTTTTCTTTTTTTTTTTTTTTTTTTTTTTTTTTTTTTTTTTTTTTTTTTTTTAACGAGGTGTGTAATGTAGTAGGATCATGCACTAAAATGCTTGCTTGAAGCAGGAACAGAGTATATAAAGAGGAGCCCAATCCTGGCCTCCTCACTTAGGCAAACTCTTCCTGTGTAGACAACTTTTGCAAAATGCCTTAGAATTACTAGAACAATGTGCTGAATAACCCCTAGTCTGAAAAGGGGGAACCCTCTGAAAATTGGGGGCCAAGGCTCATTGCTGGCACTTGCAGTTCATAGGGCATGTCTACCTATTGTGGAGGTTCTTCTCTGTTCAGTTTTAGCAAGGTACCCTTGTTAGAACTGTTACCCCTTTGGAAGAAATCTAGTTTAAAAACATTATCATGGAAGGATAAATACAAATTATATTCTAGCAGAGCTGGTTTTAGTCTGTTACTTGAATGTAGAAGGCTGCAGCAGCTGTCATGATACCAAACCTGCTATTTCAGAAGCATTTTGGTACCTTACCTACCAACTGGTAGCTATGCTCTCCTTCTCCCTGCTTAGAAGGGCAAGGTAGCATCAGGAATTTGTGACCTGGGAGGGAAGATTTATTTTGTTTATCTATATTAATTATGTGGGTATTATGTGTTATGTGGATATTAATTTCCATTATTTTTAATTTTTCTATGAACATTTTTAATTCAGTTCCTTGTTATCAGTTTGTTTCTTGCCGTGAACTTGTTCTGCCTTCTGCCCCTTTCTTCTTTTTTAGGAAGAAACTTTGTATGCTCCAAATAGCTGCTGACTTGAATAGGAATTTGACTGCGTCAGGCCAGCAAGAGTAGGTTATAAATGCTAAGGCATTTTGTGGTGATTTCTGTGAAACTTCTTGGTTAATCCTTTTGCTGTTTTATTAGCAAGTGGAGTCCCGAAGAAGTAAAGTAGTGTCAACAAGGGTGTTGTGAATGGCTTTTGTAGCCTTGCTACAGCTAACGAATCCTATGTGCCTGCTCTTCCAAAAGCATTTCTTGGTCAGTAGTTTATGAGGGCTGAAATCACCTCTTCTCAAATTTACCTTTTGGACTCTGCACCAGTGTGGTAAATATTAGGTAATGGGATATTTACAGAGGGGTCATTCCCATAAAGAATAGATGGGACCTGAACATTGATCTGCTGGGGAGGGGATGGAAAAAGAAGGAGGCTTCTTTTCTGTCAGGGGGTTGGGTGATTAAAATGGTCAGTAGCGTGAATGCTGTAATGTGTGGCCAGGCTGCTGCTTGAAATAAATGCTAAGAAGAGATCTCAGTCTAATGCTACAAGCATAGAGAGGAGATGATGGCAATTTAAAATGTAATCAATGGAACAAATGTATTCCTCTTTAACACTGTTGAAATCAGCATGGTGACAAGTTGTGCCTGGGAGACAGACTAACTCCTGACATTAGACACAGGTGTCTCAAGAAGGTTGTTTTTGTCAGGATTCAGTTGCCCTTTCATTTTCCTTACAAACCAATCCACCTCATCTCCTCCCATCTTGATAACCAGCGAGGTCAGACGACTGGAGATCCTGCCAAGCCTGAGCTAAACCCCAGGGCTGTTTGGTGGGGGATCATCAGGTTACCCAAATTTCCACTTTTTGTTCACAATTGTGACCTCATCCTTCAGCTGGTTTCACACAGGTTAGCACCAGGCTGTAATCTTCCCCAAAAGGCAGCAATTCCAGTCTTGGCCTTGGCACTACGTGGCTTCAGGTGTGACTCAGATGGAAAAATACCACTGAAGGAGTGACTTGCACGCCACCCACTTTTTAGCTTCTTGCTGGCTTGAGACCTCACTTCTCTGATACGGGCCAATGAACAGTCCAAGGATTCAAAAAGTACTTACCTTTAAAATCATGCTCTGATAAATAAATCTCTTTCAATTGATACAGGGCACATAGCTCTTTGCTAACTTGGATTGCACAGTGAGTGTTAATGGATGTATATTATGTGGAAATGAAAGCATGCACATTACTGTGTGTATTCGTCATTTCTAGGGAGTTATTTATTGAGGTAAATAATAAATAAATAAATACTCTGCTATGCTTAACCTTTATTAATAAAAGTAGTACTTGGTGTGGTATGATTTCTTAGAAGCAAGCCAAAATAGCAGCAAAAAGAGTAGGTAGAATAGATGTTGTCACGAGGATTATAGCATTTACATTTTGGTGATGATTATATATTCTAGATGCCAAATCAGATTGTATTATAAAATTCTAAATTAAGAAAATATTGTACCTAAGTCTATGTGCCATTATTTTAAAGCAGATCTGGATGAAAAATACTGGCGCTTTTTTTTTTTTTTTTTTTTTTTTTTTTTGCTTTAAAATAGCTCTTATACAGCCTTGGACTCTGATCTTTTCTGCTTCTTTCATTTCACTTTGCCTTTGTTCTTACTCAGAACACAAGAAATAAGTCACCGATTTCTGCACACCTTGGGTACAAAGAGGACCAATTCCATATTTATCAGAGCGTCTTACAGCCCTTCTTCCACCTCTCCCTCCTTTTCAGGTAAATTCTACTTAGCAGTTCATTTCTGTTTAACTTTGATGGTTTACAGTACCCTGGAAATCCTCATTAAATGATAATGAATAACTTAAAAAAAAAAATAAAGCAGAGTTGTTTGTCTTGCTGTGTCTTTAAATCTGACCTTTATTGTTTAAGTTGCATTTGAAAAAAAAAAAAGTGTCAAGTTGTTGAAACATGAGTGCACTCCATTATGCTGTGCTCAAGGCACAGAGAAAATCCCACTGAGGCAGTAACACCAGCCAGTGTTTACAATGCTACATTTTAAATGCGTATTGGAAAAACAATGATAACAAAATGAATTTTCTGCCTTTAAACATCGCTATAGTTAAGAAAGCATAATTACATCAAATGCCAGGATTTCTTTTCAACGGCAACCTAGTTGGCCAGTGACTGCAATGAATCATGTTGTGGCTTGAGAATGGAAATTTGCTCCGGCTGTGTGCGGGTGCTCCCGGGTCCCCCCAGGCGTGCGGGTCCAAGCACAGAGGTGGGTGGAAGAGGGGCTGTGGAGGAATGCGGTTACCTACTCTTGTCTCACCTCTTGTGCGTTTCCTCTGACTCATGCTGTTGTTTTGTGGTGGATTTCCTCTCAGCTCCCCACCTAGTATATATTCGGAAATTCAAATGTATATATGCTCATTTTACTTTGCCTCAGGCTTCTTGGCGAAGGGAGAGATGGTTGCAAGCCCAGTACCGCGGTTGCATACTGGGCTTGCAGTCAAAGCAAGTCAGGCCTGCAACAGTGGCGGTGGTACTGGAAAAAGAGGTTATTTTGCTAGGGTAAAGGGAAAAATAGAAACAAGAGGATCTCAAATAATGAAAGAAAGCTTAGTGTGCATGAAAACCTGGCACTTTTCTAAAAGACATACTGAGTCAACTGGAAACCAAGTTACTATGGTCTAGAGCTATTTGAATGACATTTGTGAATAGTTTTTTTTTTCCCATTAATTGTTGAATAAATGACTCGGAAACACATTTGCCCCTCTTTGATGAGCTTTATGTATGGTTGGATACTCTTCTCCAAATAAATAATTCATAAATTTTGAGCAATCAGTGAATATTTTATTCAGAATATTTTTTTCATTATTCAGTCCTCTCTCCCATGGACTGTGGGTGAAACTCCACCTGTGTTGAAGTTAATGAAAACATTCTGAATTATTCGACCAGGATTTCACCCAATTAAAAGTCTTTTGAGAACTAAATGTTGCTTTTACTTATGGAAATTTAGTTTAAATATTAGTGGTAAACTTGCCTGTGAATTTGTCAATGCGTAGAAAAAAATGAGCAGGAATTACTTCAACTTTCATCAGGCTAATTCATTTAAGTTATAATTTGAATCGGGATATGTGAATGCACAGTTAAATTCCTTCGTTTAGATTTCCACAACATGATATTTCCTGTCATCTGAAGTCCCAGTTTATGATGAGTAAAATCCTATGACAATTGTTGAATAGGGCTCAGGTCCTGGGTAGTTTTCGGTTTTGAGTATTATTAAAGCTATTCGGGAGTATAACAATTTTTGTATTTTTTAAAAAAGTTGCAGCAATCTTTGAAAGTGTTCAGAGTTTGGGATGTGTTTAACTGTTCTCTTTATTGACCAGATAAAAATGGTTTCAGATGTTTCCAAAATTTTGGCAAAAAGTGTAATTTTTAAAATTGAGAGTTTATTTGCATTTTACAACCGGATCTGGTAATTATAATACACCAGCCTGAATTCTCCCTGGAAGTATGACGTGAGTCCTCACTTCCTGTCCTAAATTTGTATTGTGTAACTCCATGCAATTAAGGCATGGCTGGCATTATGCCACTGTTCGTGGGAGAAATTATTCCTATGTAAATACTTCATTTTGTATCGTTAATTGGCAAATGGTATAGAGTGCTTTGGGATCCATCTGGAGAAAAGTTACTGCATAAGTGTACGGTCATTATTACTGTGTTATCTCGTTCCTTTAAGATACACAACTGCTTTATTATTTGCTGAGCTCCAGGAGAGTACTTGGTACAATACAGATATATAAGGACAAAATGCTACTGCCCCATGGAGCCTACAATAGACTTGGCTTAGTGAGACAATAGGTGTTGAGCTGTGTGAAATACATGGGTTGAATATTCACATTTCTTATTAACAGATTTAAAAATCTCTCTATAGCATTATGATTAAGAGTGGGAGAAATGCTCTGCAAGTGAATGAGAAATGAGGGGAAAAGTAACTTGGTGAACAACAAAAGCAAGAGCAAAGCCTAAAAGAGGGGGGCAGAAATATGAGAATGGGAGGAGGATTCATGGGCATTTTAGAGATAGCTTGGAAGGAAGGGAGGAGAGGTTGGGAAACTTGTGCTGTTTGACAGATGATAGAGCGAGAGAAGGGAGTTGTAAAGGAAGATAAGTGGGTACAGAACAAAGCAGAACAGTGATTTGTATTGGGAAATGTGGGTTGCATAACCAGGGAAAACAATGACTGCTGATGTCTGGGGATGGAGAAAAGATGGAGAGGTGAAGATGAGTTGGCGAAGAGTAAAACTTCATAAGGTGTAGATTCAAGAGCCTATGTAATATGAGAAACTGCATATGTTTTTAAGGAAAGAAAACTGTTTGAGATAAATTCAGAGATTGATGCTGTGATGTTATAGGAACAGGTGATGTGAAATTTCACTGAAATGGGAAGGACTGAGGTAGAAGGCAGGGTTTGGACGTGGGTAACTGAAAGTGTGACAACCATTTCAGGAGCTGCCAGTTCATGAATTAACTAATTCATTAGTTGGCTTTAAACTCAGTCAGATCTTTCTCTAAAGCTGGAAGATTCAGCCAGGCCTTTTCCTCAGAAGTAGGAAAAATCTGCTGAAAATTTTTCATTTAAATTTTTTGATGGAAAATAATTTTTTTTTCCTCTGTTGCTCAAAGATGTTGCTAGAATTGAAGGTCCTGTTTGATATGACATTGAGGATTCTGTGTCTTTGCATGCACAATGTGATAAGAAGGCATCTTAAAAGTAATGTACCAAACCAGAGCTTGATAGAACTGAGAATCATTCCTGGTTTTCCTTAGGTGTCTGCTGGGGGTTTGGACAAGTCACTATTTCTGTGTATCATTTCTTCATAAACAATGGACATAATAGTTTGTTTCTGACTTCATTTATCTGTTTAATGTGTCCAGGATATGATCCCTGGAAGGTTTTTGTCTTGGTCTTATCTTACTTCACCAAAAGATTGGCAGCTCCAGACTTGATTTAGATCTGAAGTGATTGGATTGATGCTTTTGAGGTGTCTTTCCATCTTTATTGTCAAGACATGGATCAAAGGGAGACTGTATTCCATCTGTATGCCTCACAGATATGCCTACACTGTATAGGGTCAGTTCAGATCTTACTGTGCCTGTGCAATGCAAAGCATAAATGGGAATACAGCATTGGAGTGTTTTAAGTTCCACCATCTTAATTTAACTTCATTGCCTGCATATGGAATCAGGTCTGAAAGCTCTGGATTATGGATGATGCTATTCTCTTGAACTTGAACACCACACTGGTTGTGATATCTAAGTTAGTCATATACAAGTTGAATATGATCCCATATCTAAGCAAAAATTATACTGATGTAGTATGGTAATCCAAAGATTCAAAATTAAAAAGGCAGGCTATTGAAATCATTATCAGATGTTGTGCTGACATACCTCTACTTTTCTCTAGAGAGAAAAAGGGTTGGCTGTGGCAGTTGCGTGGTATCAGTTGTCAAACAACCTTTTAGCAGAAACCACTGTATAAAGTATTTTTCTGATGTGAGGGCCCACATGAGACTTTTTGTAAACACAGAAAACAACATTAATCTTAGGTGCAAATTGTATCTTGTGTAAGCAGGCTGTGTAGATTGATGTGGAAGGCTTAAACAAATGAGAAGAACAGTTTAAAGCATGCAGTTAAATTCACTTACTATTACCTTGATTAATGGTAGTTTTTTTATGTATCAGATCATTTTGTGCTAATTCAGTACAACAGTGTCTGCCTAATAACAATCAATAGTAAATGATTTGCTGCTTAAATATCAGTTGAAAATCAGTTATTTCCTGCTTCCAACTGCACTTAGTGTCAATCATTGCACATGGCGCTGCTCAACACAAGTGATTTGTCTGTTAACTGCTTAACATATATATATATTTATATTTAAGTCTGGTTTCCCCGGGCTGGACTCTGAGACATTACTTCTGTTGAACTGTACATGACTAGTTCTAGTGCAACTCAGTCCAAATGAAGATGCCATTCTGCTAAAGTGAACATCTTCAGACCTGTCCCATAACTTAATGGATCAATGATTAGAACAATTCTGAAAGGTTTTTCTACTCCTCAGTAGGTGAATTAAGCATATGAAACTCAAACCTACTTTAATTATTTCATTCTGTGCTTGAGGAATATCAAGCCTCTTACTGGAAAAGCTGACTGAGTCAAAATGTGGCAAAAAGATTCCCGTGAACGGAAGGCTTGGAAGTATTTTTCATGACTGTTTTTTCTTGTGATGCTGTTTTGCTTCCAGTCCATTTCTTTTTGTGAAAGATGAACCAAAATGGCTGACAAAATCATAAGCACAAGGCATACATGAGGTGGCATTCTGGGCTGGAAAACCATCTTGCAGTGCTGCATAGTACATCATCCCTCTTTCCATATGTCTTTGCTTACTAGTGAGGATGAGTAGGTGTTGAAGTAGGAGGCACTACCTGAATCATCGGAGGGAGAAATAAATTGCTTGGGTAGGCCCATCATCCTAGCTGCAGGTAGACAGGTACCCTACTTTTGAAGTGCTCAGGTGGCTGTGCATTGAGAAATGTATTTCTTTTGTCTGGCTTTGTTTTCAATTTCAGAACTCCCTCTCCTAGATAATTACACTTCGAGGAGATTTCTTTGTTAGTCTCAAGCAAGACAGATGCTTTGGCTTGATCTGGTAATAATGCTGTTTGGGGGCTGACAAGCTGGGTGAATTTGCAGTGTGGTTGTATACATCCTCTTCAGTCACCAGTGCTGTGTGTTTAACTTCTCAATATGTTCCATCTGTGGTAGCTACTAACATGGGTATGGAATTTATGACTGCAAAGACTGTAACATACCACAATACAGGAGTGCCTCTTGAGCTGAAATGATGCTTTTAATCAGTACATTAAATGTTGTTGTTGATTGACAGATGGCTTTTTCTATTTTCTGGAATGAATGTACTTGAACTTAATTGTAACAAGGATATCACATCTTGCATAACACCTTTCATGCTAATGGGTATTACAGAATTTTAAAGTCCATGTGCAAGGAACACTTCATGCACCATGGAAATGCAACCACCTTCGGTAAAATGCAGGGAATTTAGGTAAAGAGAATGTAATTACCCATGCTGGAATTTGGCCAGCACACTGAGATTAAAACCCCTAATCTTACAAAGAGTACCATGGGATCTCTAATGACCACAAATGGTCAGATCACAGTTTTATGTCTCTGCCTATAATGCTTTACTACAACAAGGGTATTTGCAATTGTATAGTGCATTCATTATAATTATGCAGCTAATTTTATTCTCATTGTAATTTCCAATAATAAAGTTACAAAAGTGCCACTAAAATGTACGAACAAAACGGTATGACATGTTATTATGTTAAATACATTTTGGGGGCATATTCTGCTCTCATTTATATTGGTATCTTTCTTTGAAGCCAATGGAATTCCTCCAGTTTTGTGCTGGAATAACTGACAACAGAAGTTGTCTTTCCAAGAGAGCATTTTTTATGCACATATATTGCAGATATGTTTGAAAAGTTAAATATTTATATCCTGTCCAAATATGGGAGAGTCTTTCTTCTTTTATTTTTAAAACCATAAAATTGTTAACAGACCCATGAAAAAAGAATATTACGGCTCTATGTCTGTTGGTTAACCTTCACCACAAAAATTGATCTGTGGGAATTTCTCACAGTGTAACATACTGTATCCAATTCCATAGTTATTACTGTAAACCTATTAGTGCCACCTGGGTTTGCATATCCGCAATGCTGTCCAAGTGAAGACAGATTAGCTCTATCACATGTTATGCCAGAGGGACAGCCTCACGAGGAGTCTGCCCTCAGGGAGAAAAAAAAGGGCTCAGACCTTTAATGAGAATACAGTGCTTTATAATAGCATTTGGTGGCCTAGAGATTTTCTGTCAAGTCATTTCAAATTAAATTGGCAGCCTTGCAATGTTCAGCCCATATGAGTTTTTGTGTGGCATATATTGTTAATGTTAAACCAATTCTCACATAAGATCAACAGAATTTACAGAGGCAACGTTTGCATCAGTTACTGTTTTTAAAGTCTGGGCCTTTATGAGCTACTGAAAAATGCCTTTTCCAGAGCAAAATTTAACTTTGGGCTGAATTATTCATGTGTAAATTCAGGCAATTTATTTGTGAAATTATTTGTAAATAATTACACTTTTCTATACAGTGTAATAATGAAATTAGTACCAGCCTAGGAGTGAACCGAATGACTTTGTTAGCAATTAGTGTGACTCCACTCCCACTCCCTCAGGCTGACTCCCACTGAAAGGGTGCAGAATTTGCCCCTGAGAACTCCATTTATTTTTGATACTTCCAGGACTTTCCTTTTTTAAAATGTAACATTTATGTGATATTTTAGTCCTTCTAGTGTCTGAAAATTTAAAAAGCGGATGATACTTGAAGATAAATTGCTATCATCATGCAGGAAGTTTTTTCCTTAAGATTTTCCCATATTTTTCTTTCAGGGCTCAGCCTGAAAAAACCCACACTAGTATCCTCTTTCTGTGAGTACTGATGGATTATTCTGGGGGAGACTGGGGCCCATAACCTCAAAAGTAGGTAAGTACCATGCTCAGTGGCATTCAAGAACTGGCTGGCTGGACAGCTATGAGGATGCCAGTTTCAATTTCCAGTTATGCTGAGTTCTAAGAATACCTGCAGGATTTTGAAAGTTGATAAGCTCTGTTACATTTAATGATAAAGGAAGTAGTTTTGGCATTTCTGAGTGTAGAGCATTAGCTGTAACTAGCGCAATATAGTATTAGATGAAAGTTTGCTTTCTAGCTGAGCAATAGGTTTTGTAGAGAGGAAAGTATAACACACTGAAGTGAGTGAAGGAAGGGGCTATTTCTGTGTTTTGGAGCTACAGGTTATCTTAGTCTATTATTGTATCAATATTAGATTAATAAGATTAGTCATGGAATAATAAAAGCAGCTTTTGTTTTTATTAGGGAGCATGTATTTTCCACATTTTTCCTGGAAGGCTACTAAGATCTTCCATCCCATATTCATTATGTGCACATTTGTAAATGAGGCATGAGTGATTACTTTTGTTAGAATTATCTAAGTAAAAATGAAGCACCACAGTCATGAAACAAATTTGTATTTCCCTTTTTATTTAATATAATCCTTGTTTTGGGATACAGTCCAAGACTGTGATTTCATAATATCTCCTACCCTCTGTATTCTGTTGTGTAATTGAAGGAAAAGTGATGACAGAAAATCATCCTAATGTGATCACATTCTTATATGTAACTGTAAAGAGAAAAATCCAAATCTTGCTGCTTCAAATTGGAGGCGTAGGTCCACTGCATTTGATAAGAGATTTACTCTGCCAGAGCAAGCATGACTTGATCCTGTGTGGTGTAAGCTAATTTTTTTCCTATCTGCTAAATGTCTAGTCTTACTTCAGTGCATGTACCTTGGGCAGAATTTAGCTCAATTTTCTTAATTTGCAATACTGGACCAAATTCATCTGTGCTGCAATTCTATTGACCTCTTTGGAGTTACTAAATAATTGGATTTGACCTAATACACTTTTCACTGAGTGCTATCTTGCTTTTCAGGGAGGTTAACACAATAACCATTTTCTATTTCTGCACTCAAACATAAGCATCCTTTCTTTTTCTTTTAATTCTCGCTAGAGAAAGGAGAGAAGACAAAGTGCTGCTGTAAATAGTGCAAAATAACTAAAGGGTATCTACAATTGCCTTGAAACCTCACTTCATTAGTTCATGTTGAAATAATAGTAAAATTCCTAGGGACATTAAGATGGCAGGAATTTTCCCACTGTTGCACCTGGTTATTTTTATAGTCCACTGTCCTTCTGTAAAAGTTGGGTTCAGATCACATAAAGGTGATACACTGAGGAGTCCTGTTTCTTTCCCTTGACAGTAGAAGAATCTTAGGTGATTTAACTCCAAAATAGCTAGGAATAGAGAAAAAAAAAGTCCAAGTTAAACGTTAAAGAACGTTGCCACTATTTGTAGTGGTGCCTTTGAAGTTCAAAAGCTAGGAATCAAATTCTTCAGTGTGCCTTGAACAAGCTGCATCTGATATGGGGAGGTGGATAAAGCCGGGTGTCTCTTGGAGGCTTAGCAGAATATTTTGGCCTGAACTCACCTATCACCATTTCATATGGTGAATCTTGGTAACAGAATAACAGGATGCGTGAGCCTTTCTCTGTGAAGCTCTTGATCTTGATTATGTGCCTTAATCTCAAAATGATGATATATGCATTAAGGTCTACTATGTGTATGCAACACTGGTGTTACATAAAATGTTCATGTGCAAAGAGTTTTTTCTTCATGTGTGAATATTTTCAGGTTTGGGGCTTTAAGCAACAAATTCACACTGGCAGCGTTAGTAAAGTTGTCTGTATTTTCTGAGGAATCATTGGCCTAGGAAGACACTATAATGAATAGGATTTTAAGAGCTTAATTTGAAATTTATTTCTATATGCCAGAATCAAATATATATTTATAGCTCATATGAGTTATAGTCAATTGATTTGATCGGTTATTATTAAGATTTGAGATACTGGGCCCAATTCTGTACTTTCCTAAAGGTTGCGTGTTCTGACTTAAACCGTGTAAGATGCAGGTAAGGTGTTATTTCCATTTTACAAGCATCAGTGTTCGTACCTGCTGAAGAACTTGGAAATTAAAACCGTAATAGTAACGGGCCTTTCATCTGACGCAATACAGATTGTGAGTCCACGTTAGGAAGCAGTGCAGATGGATAACAACACATCTGCAGAAGGAAACTGTCGGTGCTCTGGGCTGGGTGCCTACGCTGTGCACATTTCAGGAGGGTGCTTCAGGCTGATGCTAGTCTAGTCCCATGAACAGAATGTCAGTAATCTAAGTGGCTAAATGAGGGCTTTGGGAAACATATCTTTCTTGTTTAGCTCTGAGACCACCCAGCAGTGTGAGCTCAAGTGTGGTAAATGAGGAGGATTGGGAGGTTCGACTCAAAAGGGTCCTTGTGATCCAGACAAAGCAGTAACATAGATGCACCCACATGGAGTGATTTGTGCATGAGAGTTGCTCACTTTGTTAAGTGGCTGCTTTTAAACCTTGGTTTGCTTTTCTTGAGACTTTGTATTTAATTCTTCTGCCATCACTAACCTGTTCAGGAAGAGCCAGTGCAGGTGTGTGGTTCCTGAGAGCATTGACCAAAGGTTTCTACCTATCTGGCCTTGTTGTAGAAATGTATCAGCACAAGCAGATGAACAGTGATGATATGAAATGCAGCTGTGTGATCTGAATGTCCTTACTGAGTAGGCTTTGATTAGCTAGTCAGCATAGTAGTGTATTTTAAATCATTTTTTTCTCCTTGTGAGGTGTATTGGTATGCCTTGGTTCACTGAACACATCCCCGAACACATCACCCTTGAATATCACAAATACACATACTCTGCATGGATTGTAGTGAGGCTTGTGGTACTTATGTAGATGCAAACCAGGAAGAACCACAAGGTGGAAAATAAATTTGAAACTCTATCTCGCTGAGGAGTGGTACTGCAACTAAAAAAAAACAGTTACAGAAACTAGATCCAAACACATTGCTGATTATTCCTCTGCAATTCTCCTTTAAAACTTCTGATGGTCTTTAAAGTGTCGTACTAATGTTTCAAAAGAAATGTAATTTTACAGAGTGACTTGTCTGGGAATAGAATGAGATGGAACATCTGTCCTTCTGAACTGTTGGAATTGCTTGGCTGAAGCAAATGCAAGATGAAAAAAATGGAGATAAAAAGACAGTTGAAAAAAAATAGGACTTGTTAATCTTTTCTCTAAAACACATACTAAACTTTTCAAGTTAAATTTACTCATACTATTTCCTGCTATTTTATACTACTACATCTTCCCACATAACAACTGAGTTAAAAAAGGATAAAAGTAAAACTGGTTTCATTACTGAGATAACAGCGTATGCTAGGACAATTGAAAAAGTCTGATGCATTTTCTGATCACAAAATAGAGTTTTATGTTTTAAAATGATGTGAAGGGAAACATATAATGACCTAGACTCTTGTATCATATTGTCAGCATCTCTAATTATTATGATGATCCTTATTTTGTTCTAAGCTGGCATTTCAGAAAACATACCGGAATAAACAGCCATTAAGCCTTCCATGCCAGAAAGCACTTTAAGACTAGTAAAAGGTAACATTGTCTTTTTTAAATGTTTTCAGCAGCCAGTAATCTATTTTCATGGTGTTCTGTAAACCCTATTATCAGGGCTGCAGATTCCTACACATGACCAGTCTTCAGTAGTGAACAAAAATGGCATCTAAATCCCAAGTGACACTCTTAAGTACTTGGCAGCAGAAGGGCTCTTCTGAGGAAGATTAAGTTAATGGAAGCATTTGGGTAACATCTGCATGACTCTTCGTCCTGGTATGGCCAACTCACACTGCTGCAACACGTGACGGAGGATTTCTTCGATTATCACTTAAGAAAAAAACTGGCTGAACTTCCTTTCCAGGCATTCATCAGACTGTAATATATGTGTGAGAGTATATGTGCCATGTAAACAGGCGCAGTTATAAAGGGTGGCCAGTACGGACTTCGAAGAGGACTTAATAAAAATCAGATTACTAGTTTAATGAAAAGTAAAAGAAATTGGGGGAAGATTTGTTGTTGTAGCTGCTGTTTATTTGTCTTATTTACAGCAAGACGTACTGTCTTTTCAAATCAAGTGCTGCCGCAGGCACACAGAGCCTCGTTAATACAGGCGATTAATGCACTTGCCCTTCACCTCAGTTGACCTGGGTTTAAATCTGTTATTTTTTTACAAGTTAGAGGAGTTTATTGGCCTTTCTTTAGCCCCTAGCTGGTGCCTTTCCACCTCATAAAACCACTTCACAATTTGGCATAAGTGCTGTTTTCTGGTGTGAAAAGACCCAGGGTTGCAGCAGCAGGGAAGAGGCAGGTCACAGCTGAGGGATGTCTGCTAAGGGGCATGGGTAACCTCACCCAGGGACTGACTAGGTTAGACTGGTCTTACTTGGTTTTGCAGACTGCTTTTGAAATCAGGGAGATCCTTGCTTGTCTGCATAACACAGTGTTGGTTTCCATGCCTAGGTTGAACAGAAGTTACCTGGTTTCAGTTTCCATAGGACTAACGTTAAAAGAAGAAGGATGAGGGGAACATAAAGGAGTCAATTATACTGGTATTGAACAGCACAATTTATATTTGTGTTGAGATGTGCTGAGAGTAAGGACCTGGCAGAGTGGAATAGAAGTCTTAAATTCTTTGAAAAGGTTTTTATTCTCTACTGGTTATGCCCACTCTTTCAAGGCTCCTTTCCTGCAAAGTCCAACACTGCTGTCATCAAGAGGTGATTTACATCAACAGCTACAGGAGGAACCTACAGACCAATGCAAGCTCCATGGAAGTGCCTCCTCCTCTTTATTTCAAGAACTGGCTAATTGGAAAAGCATCTTGGCTTACTATTCCAAGATTTGGAATAAAAGGTCACAAATTACTGCATCTGAAATGAGATCTATCCTGAGAAAAGAGAAGAAACTCAATTTATTTTTCTTTCCCCATTGAAAAGGAGTGTTTTAGAGGAAGTTGGCATTTTCCAGAAGAAAGCCTTGGAAACTGAGTTTGAAATTTGTGTATATGAACAGAATACTCAGCATTTTGGCCAGTTATACAGAAAATAAAAATTGAAGACCATAAACCAGCCTGAATTTAAAAAAGAAAAAATACCGTCAGGTTTCGCAGGAAAGAAACAGAAATCAAGGCAAAAATCTTGCTGTGCCCAAACTCTGCTATCAAGTTACCATTCAGGTTTGAGCGCTAGAGAAGTGTAATTCAGATATATCTGTGGAAATTTACTGTCTTTTTCCTTAGCTTAAAATTCTAGCATTACCAGAAGAGAAGCTGATTAGTTGTTAATAATTTCCAGAACCTAATTTCCAGAAAGTATTTATTTTCTCCAAGGTATGTATTCCTAGAATTTCCCCAGATTTTGTTTAGGTAAAGGAGGAGTAGTTTTTCACTGCAATTACTTTTTCTTTAATCTATTTGAAAGGAAAGGCACTGGCAGGCAAAGATTGGTTTTGCCTGCAGATTTCATCTTTGAATGATGTTTTGTGTTTTAGGATGTGGTAGACATCTACTGCAGAACAGCACACTGGTTTCAGATGTTCTTTCCTTTTTGTTACTGGTTACCAACTTTTTTTTTTTTTTTTTTTTTTTTTTTTTTTTTTAATAATGCTGTTGCCCCAGCAGAGCCATTTGGAAAGAGACATTGAAAATCTGCTTCAGGGCAGTGTCAGCCAGCTTAAAGTAAAGAGCTTTCAGTGGGTTAAATTAACCTGCTAGCCTTTGTGATAAGAATGAAGAGGAGCTCTGCAGTGGGGACAGCTACCTCTTTCAGAGGGATGGTAGCAACCAGCAGTTTCTTCAATGAGCAATGGACCCTGGCTTGTAAAGATTTTCAGTGTTTATATCTAGAAGTTGCTTCTACTAATGACACTGTTTAATGTGTCATCAAATTGCAGTGCTTCTCTGGGTGGTAGAGCTCTGGAGACATCACAGGGCCATAGGTTTTCCAATTAAATATGCAATGAATTAAGGAGTTTATATTTCTTGAGAATGAACAGATGAGTAGATTAGTCTTCTTATGAACCAGTTTAGTAAAAAAACACCACCCAGACAAACTTAATAGCAGATTTTATTTTGTAAACTTTACCAAACTTCTGATCCTACTGACCTACCTATTTAGCAACTGGACAGAAAGACCAGTATGTTGTTAAACCAGACTCTGTTCATCACATTCACAGCACTGTCAGCCTGGAAGCAAAGCATCTATCTGTGAAAGTTAGGTGTGGAGGGAGGCGGGAGAATCTGTGGGGTTTGCTGGGAAGGCAGGCCCTCAGTCACAGCCCCAGTTTATAATCTGCACTTCTGTGGGGTGAAGTTTAAAATCTCAACTGAGTTTCTAGGCTTTTAGTTTGGTCAATTAAATGTCATAATTTATAAGACCTGAACACCACTGGCTGGCAATATTGTGTGTTGGCATTGGCCTGAACACCTTGCAGATGAGTTTAAACAGTTGTTGTTATATAAAAATGCTGAAGACCTGTCATGAACTAAAGGATGTTAAGAACAACACCAACCTTGTTAATCTGTCAAAAGCTACCTTAAAACTGGTGCTTTTCAGTTTCTGATGGAAAATGTTCCTTGGGACAGGTCCTTAGATACTGCGGACAGTTGTGCTGAAGTCAAGCAAGTGATGGTAGTTTGCAGCAGCTGAAGTTTTGTGTTTTATGTGGCCTGGATATTTATTGTAGGGCTGGATTGCATGCAAGGGATCTGACGGTGGTGTGCCAAAAGGAGAAAGAAAATTCTCTTTCTATGGAGCGCTGTCAAAATCTTGCTTTTGTACTTTGAATCATCAGGGCTTTAGCTTTTAGGCTTGCAATAGTTTAAAGATGTCATAAATATTTCTGATATTCTGTTAAATGCAGTCTGCTTTGATTACCAGACCTTGCTTGAATATTGCACTCAGGGGGGTAATGATAATATTGATTTACCTACATATAGCGTGTAGTATATCAGTGTTATCAGGCGTGACTTTATTTTAGTAGAAACTTTACAATACAAATCTAATCTGATAGTTTTATATGATCTCTGGCTCTGGATGTTTGAAATAGGTTGCAGCTTGTGTTGTAATGGTTTTGTTTAACACAGCACATGGCTTTTCAAAAGCATTTGAGGGCTAACCTTTACTCAGGGTTTTGTTCTTAGCCACAAATGGCCATTTTAATGATGACTCACAAGAAACTGTTTGAAATGTTTCAGAATCCTGTTGCCCTAACTTTGATATCTTGTTTGAAGGTCACCCTTTTAGATGCAGTGAACTGCGTTCTATTGTCTGAAGGATTCTGGAAACTTACTGCTGAAGAGGATTCAGAGTGGCTTAGGAGCAGAAAATATCTTCTCTTACCTGCTGCCTGTTGAGAAGTGACCCTGCTGTAACTCCTTTCTTGCTGCTACTCCTAATATATCCACGAGGGAGAGGAAACCTTTGCTACAAGCCCTTCAGCAGAGAGCGGATCCAGGGGGACTCGGTTACATGGTGCGTTCTGGGGCCCAGTTTAACTTCACTGCATCTTTCCAGCAGTCCCAGAACTCTTCAAAAATGTGGGTGGAGATCCATTACACATGCTTACTATGGTTACTCGCCATGAAAAACAGTATGAACAGCCAACACAGACTCCAGGTGGTGGATCAGCATTAATCATAATAGACTCAGGGGCAGGGGATTGGCAAGGTACCACAAGAAATGGTTGTACATCTATACCCTTGAACTCCATTTCCTCCCACAGCGGACAGCGTTATGGAGGTAAGTGACAATGCCTCCATCTTCTGTTTCCAGCTGTCATAAACTATGATCTGCTGTATGCCTGTGTCCTTTTGCTTGCAGGAAGAGGGTGCCTGCTAGTACAGTAGACTTGGAAATTTTGTTTTTTGAAAGCTTCATCCAAAAACTAATAAAGGTAGAAGCCTGTCCTTCAAATTCAGTTGGGTTTAATAGGAACAGCTTTTAGAGAGATTGCATGTTTGTCAGCACACTTGCCTAAAAGACCATCTAGGTGATCTAGGTGATGAGCCAGAAGGATACATCTTTTCTCCTCTTTCCTCTCTTCCTCACTCGTCTGTTGCATATATTTCTGCTTATCTGAACCAGAAAGGGAAATGGCGTGGATATGGAAGAGAAGCAGGAGTGTTCAACATGTTTGCAGGGTGCTCACAACAGGCCTGTTGTGTGAGATACAAGTGGTGAACCAACTAACAGGAGAAGAAGTTTGGGCTTGTGGTTGGCCTTGTGGCCGAGCTCTCTAGCTGGCGGAGCAGCTGCAGAGGCAGCCGGGGCCAAGCTGGCTGTGAGGAGATGGGGAAGTAGATGGGCTCTGGCCACTGCCCATCCCTCCCCCTTCCCTCAGCACAGAGTTGTGCAGGGAGTTCTTTTGCTCAGAGATTGTTAGGACACAAGTTGTGCCTCCACTGAACCACAGAGAGGAACAGCTACCAGAGTTGCTGAAACAGGGACTGTTAGATGCTGTGAGAGCTTGCTCCACTTCTGGAGGATTTTCTGTGCCCCATCCTCTTTCGCTAGAGCTCCATCTCCCTCCTGTCTGTGTCTTCCCACTCCCCACAGTCCTTTCACTTCATTTTTGCTCCTTGTCTGCTTTGTTTTATCTTCAGCTCTCCTGGCCTATTTCTCCTTACTTCGTTCCTCATCGGTTCCTTGTTTCTTTTAGTTCTACACACCCCAATTCATCTAAACCCTGTTAAGAAAAAAACATGCATGGACCTCTTCTGAAGTTGTTTCTATCACACAATTTGCTGGCTGTGTTACTGCCTTTCCTCCAGCCCTTTCTCCATCGTTCTTTGTTTTGGCTGTGAGAGTTCCAGGCAGGGCCTGGCTGCAGCTCTGTGTGTACAGAGCCTAGCAAGACGGAAGGCACTTCATTCTCAGTAGTCCTTAGGCACTGATGTTGCAAGCAGAATTAATAGGAATTTGAGTGGATTCGATTGCCAGTGTGGCCACAGACTTACAATGCAACTGTGGGAAAGTAAGTCTCCGGGTGTCTCTGACTATCTGTAAAATAATACTTTCCTTCTAGCCTTTAAATAAAATACATGGTTGAAACTAAATAAGAATACATGGCTGAAACTAAATTGGATTTTTAAATCTCTTGCACCATGAATAATCTTCTGTGTGGTTAGCAAGACAAGTTACATATGCAGTTGTTTTTAAATGGTAAATTTTTGGCTTACCTGTCTGCGTCTCAGATGTTACATGATTCTGCAGTGTGATGTACTGATTTTCAGTGCATGCATCCACATGTGTACTTAAACACATCCACATTTCAGTTCCGTTGCTGTTCCTCCTTTGGAGGATCTCACTGGATCTGGGCATCTTGGAAGAGACTATTGCAAGTTTTGTCCTCCCACCAACTTGTATCCTTTGTGCCTGCACAGGTAGGGAAAGAATAACAGTGGAGACATATGTATATATGCATGTTCACATGGCTAGTGCATCTATAAACTAGAAACAAGGCAATGGTCAGAGCTTACTGCTATTGCATGAGCTCACTTGCAGTGTTACAGTTGTGGAAAAGTGCAGTGAGACTAGTACAGCATACACTATGGTCAGACTTGCATAGCTCAAGGAAATATAGTGCATCTTATTAATTATGGATCAAATATATTTTGAGATCCTCTGATTAAAGGCAGTATTGAAATACAAAGCACTGCAACAGAACCATGCTCATTTGCACAGTTGACTGCGAAACCTTTTGTGGCTGAATTAATTTTGCAATTTAGTAGGTTAACAAACCTGGCACAGCAAAGCTCATGCATTACAAATTGCAATTATTCAGTGTATTTTGACACCAGTATATCTATTTTAGTTATTTACAATGCTTAATGACTTTCTAGGAGTTGTTCAATATGATCTCTTTAATGAAAATCAATGAAATCTTATTTATAGAGGCTGAAAGGAGTCAGGCATATGGGGATGCTGGGCAGAGATGAAGGTTGGGGTCTCTTTATTCTCTCACCTGCACACTGGCTGCTTGCCACTGCTGTCTAACTCAGCCTACCGTCTCTTCTCAGAAGTGCTGGAAAAGCCTCTGAAACCAGCACTGTGGCTTGATTAGGGACTAGTTAAAAGAGAGACGTTTTTGTATGTATTGCATGATGTACACAGAAGAGTATGACTTGTACTATGCTATTGTTGATAATTGCTTGATACTAGCCAAATAATAGATGAAAAGGTGTTTTCTCTGTAAAGTAGGGTTTGTGAGTTTGGAAAGAAAGCGATGTTAAAGTAAAAGTAAAGATCTTTGGTATCTGATAGGAAGTAAATTTGCTTCAATGAGACAGGTAAGGTTTCAGATGACACAGCTTTCAAAAATCGTTTGTCACACAGGTGTTAGTACAGAAAACACTTGTTGCTCAGTACAAAAGACACAACCTAGCAACACAGTGAACAAGAAAGTCTCCTAATCACTGTGTTATGACTCTGTCTCAAGATGATGCAAGGTCTAGAGCACAAGTCTTATAAGGAGCAGCTGAGGGAACTGGTGCTATTTAGCCTGAAGAAAAGCAGGCTCAGGGGAGACCTTCTCACTCTCTGCAACTACCTGAAAGGGGGTTGTAGCAAGGTGGTTGTTGATCTCTTCTCTCAAGTAAAAAGCAGTAGTACAAAAAAAAATGGCCTCAAATTGCACCCAGAGAGGTTTAGATTGGAAATTAGGAAAATTTTTTCCACCGGAAGGGTTGTCAAGCATTGGAACAGGCTGCCCAGGGAAGTGGTTGAGTCACCATCCCTGGAGGTATTTAAAAGACGTGTAGATGTGGTGCTTAGGGACATGCTTTAGGGTGGACTTGGCAGTATTAGGCTTATGGTTGGACTCAATGATCTTAAAATTCTTTTCTAACCTAAATGATTCTATGCTTCTATGTAGTTCCCCTTTCTTGGCCTGATGGATCTGAAATTCTCACTCTCAAGGCTCAGGAAATCATCTGTATTTCCTTTAAGCTCAGCACATACCCTTTTTTTCTCTCCAGCAGTGCAGCATCTCCCCAGTCCCTCTCACCAACATTCCTGGCAGTCCTGCATTTTGTATCTCTTGCTATTCCAGGCAACCCAGGCATATATGCTTTGCACATGTGCCAAAGCCAATAGTTTTTGCTGTTTCCAGTGTGCTGGTGGTTGAGACTATTTTCTCACTGCTTAGCACTTCACTGGCATTTGACACTGAGGGTGTGCATCTCGCAGTACAGAACAGGTAGCGTGGGCTGTTTAACATGTCCTTCCTCATGCTGGGCAGATGTCTCTTTTTTGGAAGGGAATTCCCACCCTCTTCTGCTTTGACCAAGGGCCTGTGCTGATACTTTTCTCCTCCTTCTACCCTCAGAGAAGTCAGTGCTTCCCTTGCCATTGGGCTCAGCCTGGTGGTTGCCTTGTGGCCATCACCTTATCCTGAAGTCTGGTTAGCTTGACTAAAACCAAAGCTTGTCCACAACCAACATAAGTGTAAAATAGAAAATAAAGCATGCCTATGCTAATCATTTCAAACTGCAGGCTTAGCTAGGCCCTAAACCAAGTTAGGTCCAGTAATCAAGTTGTTAAGAGACTGTACATACTGACACAATCGGTCCGTGTCACTCTCTGTGTGGGTGCACCTCTTCCTTCACCAAGGGACCATCCAACAGGTGGTCTGTGGCTGCTGAGCCTCCCCTCTAAAGACCAGAAGACTTGAGAAGGATCTGTAAGACTAGTAACAACTCTAAACAAGGTTTTGAGAATGAGCATGCGTCTGATAGACTCTAGGCATGCTTTGCAGCCTGAGCCTTAGCCTCTTCTGGGGGATACCGCAGAGCAGTTGGGATTTGGAAATTAAATCCAACTCCAGCATAGACGTGAGTGCTTTATGTAGCTCTGCTTTTGCATCCCAGAAAAACCTGCTAGTGCTCTCACCTTCTTTCTTCTTAGTACCACTGTTTATATTTTGGGGTGTATGAAGGGGAACAGCCGGTAACTTATTTTACTGTAGTGTGAGGAAAATCTATTTAAGTGCCTGAGGAAGGAACTGCTGGTTGCAGGTGTTCATGAGAGATGTGTTCCTCTTCGCCCCTGAGCTCCTGGAGGGGAATTCAGCAAAAAGGACCCACTTGTGGAGCATGGTCCCCGACTTCCCCAAAGCTATATAAACACAGCAGAAACACTGGTGGGCCCTGGTGTGCCGAGGGTGTGTCCCCCCCTTGTAAAAAAGAAAAAGGTTTAGATGATGCAGATGCACTGTGTTTATGTATGTTAACCTGTGGAGTTTTTACCCTTTTTTTCATACATAGTTTGGAGTGGACATTCTTGGTTCACATGTAAGGATTCTTTCCATTCCTGACTTGTTTACTCAGATTTTCAGGATGATGAGCAGCAAATAACAATAGGTGAATAATGTATGAATAGCAGATAGTAGTCCAGCATGCTTATCACTAATAGCCTGTTGGCATCTTGCAGGCTGTAATTTGCCCACTTAAAATCTGACCTGGTAAAACCCTTGTACACATTTAGAAGTGTATGAATAATTCACTAAAAATATTTTTGGTTGCTTTCTTAAAATTAAACGTGCCAGTAGTTCCCTGTGAAGATGATGTGTTTACTCCCATGCTTACGGGCACTGCATCAGGCATCACTCTTTCACATACTCACAGAAACGCTTTATCTCTGGTGAAATATGTCACCTCCTTTCTTGAGCTGAATGCTTCATTCCTCTCACTCACAGATCTAATACCACAGTGAATTAAATGTATTGATGAATCAGGATTGAAATCTACAGTGAATATGATTGCTTAAAAATAATTCCACCAGACGTACTTTAGAGATGTCATTTTCTGTGGGCACATATGCTCTATGTATGGGTATATAAAACAGCGTGTGGGAATGCGATGCTATTTAACTCATAAATGGAGAGCAGAATTTTATTGGTCACAGTAAATATTTGTTCAAGGAAAAGGAGCGGAGGTGAGAACAATCCATATGAAAAGAAAGCACGTTAGTACCCAGAACACTGACAATATTGTTCAAGGACAGTTTATCCTTGTGGAAAATATGACCCCCTGTAAAGCTGCTGAGTCTGTTTGCAGATCTTTTCAAAATAGAGTCCTTGCATTTGCCATTTTAGTTTGTTTTGGCTGTTCGTGTCCAAACTACATTCCTAGCAAATTGCATGAAGTGCTTATTCCATTATTTTTATTGTTATGTTTCTCAATAGAATGTGGTTATCTTGAGCTAGTGTCATGCTTTAATACATTAGCACTAAAATGCACTGACGATCTTGCAAAGAGAGTGTAGGGTGACTGACATTGAACTGGTACCTTGTACCTTGTACCTTGTCTCTGGAGATTCCTAAACCAGAGGTTGCTTTCAGTTTAAAATGAAGACAGAATATTTGCATTTCTTCATAATCTGGTCTACTCTTGTGAAACCATGCCCTGTGCCAGTTCATATACGTCCTGCTCAAACTTCGTCCAGGTGCTGGGATTTGCTTGACTGGTCCTAACTGGTTTTTGGATGAGAGGTGGTTTAATCTGTCCTGAGTTTATATTTTGCATGGCTTCAGTTTTCACGTAATGAGCCAGCTTTATCTGTCATGTGCACAGTTCTGCTTTCTTCACGTCCCAGTTCATAATTTTGTTACATGCCTTTTGTCCATAGAAAATAAAGGAATCAGGGAACTGAAATTGAATTAGACCCAAAACGTGCTTGAGTTTCCTGTTTTTCTTGTATTAAAATACTTTTTCTATTGAGACCCAACATGCGGCAGTTTCCTAACCACAACCACAGGGACTGCGAGAACACCCTGAGTTCTGTCACAGAGCACAGCGACAGGGGCAGATCTGGAAGCGGGGTGGGGATGTGCTGTGCAGAGCGGTGCGGGGAAGACGCTGTCCCTCCACACTGGCAGCTGCCCTGCCACTGGTGGACAAATAAGTTATTTTGTTCCTGGACACTGGCAATGACTAGGTTTGTGGTTCACCTCTTGTCCAAGCCAGATATCATCTCTCCCTTTCACGCTCCTTCCCTGTTTTTTTTCCACTACCCGTTCTTTTCTCACATCTTGTCTTTTTTCTATCCTTCCCCACTCCTTCTTTCACTCTGCCCTCATTTTTTCTTCTTCTTTAGTCAAACAGACCTACTGAAATATAAAGCCTGACCTCTCCTAAAGAGGGGGAGATTGTCCTTTTACTTTTTAAATTATGCACCTGCCTAGATGTTTTCACTGTGTAATTGCTATAGTAACTACTGGGAACACAGATAGCCCCTTTAATATAACCTCTAAGAGCCTTTTGATTTAAAACAATGTCTTCAGTTTTATGGCCTTTCTCAGCTTCTGGTAGTATCCTTCTGCAAAGACTAAGTGAAGAAACAAAAGAAAGCAGCGCAAGACCTGCCTCCAGCAGTATTTCCACAGCCATATTACTAGGGAGGGCTGCTCACACTGAGGTCACTGCTAGGAGGGCTCATCACCGAGTGCAAAATACATTCAAAAGTTACTTTTTATAAGATTAACAGCTCTGTCATGAAACCCAGCAACATTTCTGGACTTGTGGGAATCAGTTCTGCTGCATTCCAATCCGAGATGTCCTTCTGACACATTTTTTTCTGTGGAAACACTCATAAATTTGACCCTGGCACTTGGAGATGAGCTAGATCCATTCAAATACAGTCCCTTTGAATCCACCCTCTCTTCCTCCTTTGTCCTAAGAAGGAGGTACTCTCTCTCTGACTCTTACATCTCAGTAAACTAAGAGATATTTTAGATATCTTACTGTTTGTTTTGGATTAAGTGGCGCTGTTTAGGGAGTAATGTTCTCCTCAGTGTGAATGGGAGGAGTGGAATTTGTAGTTCCCCGTCTCAAAAAAAAGATATTTTCACAAAAGATAAAGAAGCATTTTTATGCATATGTAGGAAAGGGAGGCCTGCTACAAGAGCTGAATTCTGGATACCTCCCAGTTTAAGAGAGCTGCAATTTAGACATTGATAAAGAACCCTGTTCTTAATGGTAATAAAATAAAAAAAAACCAAAACAACCCAAACCTCAAACATTATTATCTTAAATTGCAATGATTTTATTTATATTGACAAATTATTTAATAGAGATTAATTGGATCCTTAATTTAGACACTAATTTGATGATCTACCCAACAATGAAATAAAGACTGTTGACTGTTTATCCATGATCTCATATGGAAGACAAGCACAGTGTTATTGAAGTGATTTGCATACTATCTAAAGCCAAATATTAATACACACATGCCCTTCCCAAGTTTCAGCCCATCATTAAAGCTCTGTGATCTTCTTACACTAGCATTTTGGTCTAAGCATCACTGCATAGTAAGATAAAACTTCATTATACAATCAGGCAAAATGTCATTGCTATGTTGAATAATCATTTTCTGGAGGCTCTGAATGAAACCTTTAATTAATATTTCATCTATGGCCAGGTTTACTACCTTGAATAAGCCCTAATAATATTGCCATTTCCCAGCTTTCTTAAAGATGTAGTTTTGAGTCTGCTTGCTTGTTTGCAATTATGTCTAAAATTAACTATTTTAGTTCTAAACCTAAGAAAACAAGGAGGAGTGTAATCTAATGCACACAGAAGTGGGCCCTGCACTGGATATTTTAATGCATGCTCTCTCATTATTTTTGCACCATGTCTTCCTTATTAACTTCTGATATGGGCCATCACTTTCCACAAAAACCTCAGGATCACAGTTCAGTTTGAAGGCTGTGTGTGTCGATTGGACTTGTTGTTATTGGGGCCTTTTCTACCAGCAATGTTTTCCCCTGCTGTCAAATCTCCCCCCACCTATTCATCCCTCCTCCGTAAGGTCTGTTTGACACTGTTGTAATGACCCCCATTGGGAGATGTACAATTGGATTTCTAAGTTCCCGCATGGCTCCTACTTTTTAATGTTTGCTCCTGAGTCAGGACTGTATGCATGGTTGACTGAAATAGAGTGAAATTTTGAATAATTTCTGTTCTCTTCCTTGGATTGTATTGCTGTTTGATTGCAGAGAAGAAACGCACCTCTAAAATGCTTCAGGAATCTCATACTCTCATGTACAATTACGTTGCAATATTTTGGATGCCTAATCTTTCCATATATCTTAGTAGTACCTCTCCATTTTTGTTAGAAGGAACCTGATTTTCACCAGGGCTTTACAGTTAAATACAATGGATGCTGGATTTTTTTATTACGTAGCAGCATGCCTGACGGCCAGTACAGGCTCTGCTCCAAGTTCCTCTTGGTCATAAAATATGTGGCAGCATGAGGCTAAACTTGTATGCTAGTAGAACAATGATCTCATAGCTAGACGCTGGGGTAAAATTAGCTTTGGTCAAATTTACATTTTAGAGCAGGGATGAATGCTTATCCCCAGTGTCCTAAGAAAAGAAAGGTTATTTCAGTGAATCTCTGGCTTCCACAAATGCTTCTGGAGTTCAGAATCAAATTATTGCTTCCCTGTGAACAGAGTGTGGGGGTTAATGTTTCTTCTGCTTCAGCCAGCCACAATGGGTTCAGCTCTACTGTCTAAAGTACACACAGGCTTGTATCCTTACATCATGTGTTGATGATTCTCATTCTGCTGTATACTTTGGCAGGGAGTGATGCAATCTATCAGAAACTCTAAACAATTATCATCTTTTGGGCTGCATACCCTTGGTAATCCAGGTAGCAATTACCCAATCTGAATATTTGGCAAGTAGTTTGTAATCCCTGTGGAGAAAGCATATGCAAGCCTGGCTCTGACCTGATTAACTTAGTTCCCTGACTTCACCAAGCAATACTGAACACCTAAGGGGAACTTAGTTCCCTGGTACCTCTGTCCTGAACATCAGTAAAAGCTAATCACCCCTTCTGGATTTGGTGTTCCCTTTCATCTTGGGCTGGCTACATCCCAGATGGGTGCAGCTTCTGGCAACATGCCCTACAACGTAGGTGTTATTCTCAGAACAAAAGTAGAGGGCTGCCAGATGTCCAGTGTCACCTGCCCTAAGGAAATTTTCCTTCCAAATTTCTGAGTGGATTGTTTCACCAGGTGACTGCGCTTGTTGTTGCAGTCTGCTGATGTGACCATGTGACAAAATGCACTGCTTGCTTCCGTGTTCAAGGGAAGTGGAATTTAACTTGCTCAGTTGTATTTTGCAGCTGCAAAGAAGGAAAAAAATAGAAGTAAGAGTACAGTACAGGATGGGCCAGCATGTGTCTTATTTCCTCCATTCTGGCAGCACTCTCGGGGAGGAGGGACACGGCACCCTGGCAGTGACTACAGGCCAAATCCCCAAGAGTTCAAGAGCTGCACTCAGGAGTGGAAGGAGAGCTAAAGTATTAGGGCCATTTTAATCCCTAGGTGATAAAGAGCCTTGCATACAGAAGGCTGTTCAGTTTGTAAGAAATCACATTCATTTCATGGTGTTCCCTTTTCCTGCTTTACAGAGGTGGCTGTAGATGGCCTTAGAATTTTCTAATTTTTTCCAGTCATTTTTGGGCAAGCTTATCCCATGCTCTCTTGTGTGCTGGCAGACTTAGTGAGATAGAAACATTACTTGTGGGCTAACTTCCTGCAACATCGCCTTCTCTTCAGGCCTCCAGACTTTTCTCACAAAAATATATCCGATGTCACTAATATGAAAGGGTCCAGCATGGTTGAGCAGGTCCCTTTCCTCAGCCAACTACATCTGTTTGATATGTCCAATAGCAGGACTGATTGCTCTTGACTCACCAAAAGGAATAGGTTCTGTTTTTAGAGATGAGTTGTCAAGGGTGGCCCTTGACAAGACTTGAACTCATTCTCCCTGAGCTTAGTGGGGTGATTTAACTGCTCGTCTCTAGCCAGTAAATCTGGTAGTCAGAAGCATGGCAAAGAGACACAAGGAAGTTCTTTTAATCTTCATGCAACTTCATGGGTGAGGTCAAGTTCTTACCCTGTGATTCACCAGCAGATTTCATCGGGATGAAGGGGTGAACATTGGTTCCCTCATGCTTCTTTGTCAGTTCCCACATACCAGCATTCCTCCCCATCATGGCATAAGGAAAATGGATGTGGCTCACACTTCACAAGTTTCAGGTAAAGCAGAAATCAAAACATCAGAGATGTTGAAGTTTATGACAGTGTTGTAAGTGATGGGTCACTTTTCTCCCTGGGGAATCTGCTTAACTCCCTCAGATTTTTCCAGAAAGAAATTTAAAAAAGGAGGAGGGCAGTCAGGAAAGGAAAAGGTGTTCCCATTTTTTGTGATGTTACTACACAGAGCTGAGCTGCCAGGTTATACGATCTGCAGGGAGATTGTGGTTAGTGCTGGTGGTTGACTGGGCGCCACTGCATTCCTTGCAGCAGGACTCAGGCCAACGGCATTACGCCATCAGCTTTGAGGGATCACCAGCAGCACCGATTGCCAACAGGAGAGGAAAATGCAACTGAGTTTTTGATACATAGGAAGGCTGAGCTTTAGTGACAGTCTAGCTGTTGTGTCCACTGCCATGCCTATCCCTGGAAAATGAAAGCGTCAGCACCCCTGTCTGCAGTCTTTTTGGCCTGTAACAGACTGGGTGCTGTAAAATGTAATAGAATGTAAATATTTGTGGGGTTTTATGTTTTTGTTTGTGTTGTTTTTTTTTTTTGTTTTGTTTTTTGTTTTTGTTTTTTTAAATTATAAACTCCCTCAGTTCCTTTCTTCTTTCTCTTTAGCAACAGGCTGTGGGTCATTAGTATCAATAGCACAGATCTCTCTCATGCCACACCTAAACTAAATTGTCAATAGGAGGTTTTGTAGAAGATTCACACATCATTCCAGCAACTGTAATATCTGTTGGGAAATGCAAAAACACCAGGTGCATAGCTGCTGGTTAGAGTTTCCATTTACTTTACCTGGGGCTTTTCTGTAACATGCAGCAATGTACGTCACATGCAGAAAAAAAGTAGGTGGAAGGTTCTTTCCAAACCACATTGACCGAAAGAATGTACGTGTCAGGTAAGCTGTATGCTGATGTGCTCATGTGTTCTGCAGTGGCAAGGGTTACCTTGTCAAGGAAATCTTCCTGGTGCAGGTGTGCATCCTAGCAGATTCATTCAGACTGAGAGATGAGAATGAGCCCTCCCTCATCTGACATGTACAAACAGCATTTTATCCATTTGTCTCCTAGGACATTTGCTAGCTGTCTCGTTAATCTTTTACTTGAAGTCAGACATATGTATTGATGGAAAAACAAACCATAGACCACAGACCCCCTGCCTTGCATTCCTCACCTCTTCAGAGTAACACTCACCATAGAACCGTGCAGAAAGCACCGATATTTCAGTGGGTTTGGAGCTGCATTGCTTTCTTGCACTTAAAGCACCTCTTCCACTGCTGTACTACCTACCCCCTCCAGTCCATCACACACATCCCCTTCCTTATTTGCGTTTTGCACATGTATGATGCCTCCTGTATCTCAGAAGTTAAGGAGGCTGAGAAACTGGGACTGGAATTTCATCCTTTTAATACCAAGTCACAGGGTGCTCTGTGCACCTCTCACTGACTTTTTGGAGGCTTTATGAGCACCATTAATTTTACCGGCTTCTAACAGACCAATTCAAGGACAACAAAAATTCAGGGCCCAATTCTCAGCTGGGTGAATTGTTTTCAACTTTATTTAGAGGGAATAAGAAACTTCTGAGTCAGAGCCAGTAGCAGAGCATAGAAAGGGAAGTAATTTCAGGAACAGAAATATCTGTAAAGGTTAATCTCCAGTTATCTTGTCTCTGACTTCATCATCATCTGGTCGCAACAGACTTTGTGAGCTAAACAGAGCCAGGTTAGCTCTGTACTTAAACAAAAGAGCCTGGAGGTATTGTCTTGGTGGTGTTAAATAGTGATCTTCTATCTTACCCAAGCAAGCAGATTCTTTTGAATCTTGCATCACTGCATTATCTGAGCCTTTCTTGCATGTCTGCCTTCAGGCCTGCCAGGCTGATTGGTTGGGATTATTGCCTGAGGTTTTCCAACACTAATTTTATTTTTAATAGTATTTATTTTCTTCAACAAAGCTCTGCATGCTTATATGCTGCATCTCATTTTAAGTGCGGTCAGAATTACTTTAAATAGTAATTATTTGAAAGGCAAGAATACCCTCCAAGTCCTGTAAGAATATTGTTTATAAATATTTGTGCTTTGCATCTCTGTAAAGGAAAATTACTAAATCAGAACAAGGATTTATTTTCAGTTCTCTTTAATCTCAAATTTATGCTTTGTACTGTATGACATGGGATTGACCCTTTTGGGACTGGATCCATCCTGAATTCATATCTCACTCAAATCCACACTTGTACATTGTGCAGGGTGTGTGGTCAGGAAGTTTTTGCCTGTCTGCTTCAAATAATTCATACTTATAGTGCATCCCAGTAAAATCATCAGGAGCTCTAGCAGGCTTTGTAAGCACTTCTTTAGGTGAGAATGTATCCTTCAATAGTAATTTAGGTCTGATACAGTGATAGAACATCTCTCCTTCTCCCCTCCCCTCTCCATTTCATTTCTTCCTAAATATTTTTTTTTTGTTTCCAGGTTCCCTTCACCAAAAATGCCTCAAAAAACTTTGTGCAGTGCCTAGCACAAAGCGGTTGAGATCACAGCTTGTTTTGTAATAATGGAGAAGTCAGTTACGGAGTCTTCTCCAGGAGGTAGTCAAAGGTTTGTAATAGTTCAGTTGACACCCCAGGAAAGAGAAGCTCTCTGTTCTGGAAGCCAGTGTTGGTGATAATGGAGAGACTTTTGCCATGTTGCCTTGCCAGATCCTTCAACATTGGACAAAAAGCAAGTGCTTCTAGCACGGTCCTGCAATTCAGTCATCAGTCCAGCTCAGTCCTTAGTCTTGCTATGAAGATCAGTCACAAAGCTGCAGCCTGCTGTGGTGATAACAGTATGAGGGAACTAGTAGGAAATAGTCTTTGTGTACTGCATTTGGCAGGCAAACAGTTAAATTATGAAGTTGTTATTATTATGGATTTTAGTCTGAGTAATCTGGGCCAGATTTGAGTTTGTAAACCCATCCTGAAAAGTGCATCAATCCATCTCTAACCCTGGGTTCACTGAAGACATTGAAGTTCAACATGTAGGTTAAAGTGAAAATTGCATTCAGTATTGGTTTTTGTACAGACTAATTTGTTGTCTGTAAAGCAGTATAGCTAAAGAGGAGGCTAAAAAGCTAGTGAAAGTGCTGTAGCAACTCACTGTAAACTTCTAAATCCCTGGCGGAGAAGCTACATCCAATTGCTGTTACTTCTTACCCTTAGATCGATGGTAAATTCTTCAGGGAGCAGCAGCATCATTTTGTTCTGAATTGTGTCCATGCTTGGTCTGCGGCTGTGCCTCCTGGGCTCAAAGACGTTATAATGATACAGATGGATCCTCTCCACCTTTGCAAGTGCCCTGAGAAAGCCAGGGTCTGGCTGCTGCTTCTTAGGTGAGCCATAGGAGCAACCCCCAAACCTTCCTCCCTGTTACCCTCCTTATGGAGGTGCTGGAATGAGAAGGAGAAGCAGCACCAGTGTGTCTTCCAGCCTGTCCTGCCTGGCTGGGTTTCATTGTTCTTCTCTTAATTTCATCCAGTAATTCATTCAGGGAACAGTAATGCAAAACTTTGCATCCTAGCTGATTTCTTGCTCTCTTACTAAGTCTCCACACCCTTGTCGGGGTCAGCATCCTTCAGGTACCCACAGCCCACTGCAGTCTCCCGCCCCCCCCCTTCCATCCCCCCAGCAGCTTGCTGTCCTTTAGCCAGGTTATACATATTTTTTCAATCCTGGTTGTTTATGGTCTCTGAGCACAAGGCTTAGCAGAGAGCTACGCTGCCAGCGCTGCGAGACACCCCAAAGGGAGTTTGGCCGAGGCTCTGCCTGTTTTCACACCTCTCTGCAGATGGAGGCCGTGGAGCCCGCTCCCCTCCCCGGCGCCCCTGCAGGCGCCCTGCCCGCCTTTGGCCTCCGCCGTCAGAACGACTTTGGCAACTGCCACTGCTGGATTGCATCACCGTGTGTGTCTCCCAGGTGGCTGCAGCTTTAACTCGCCTATCAGCCTGTCTATCTGGTATTAGGTTTGTATCTTGCCTGTCTATCCAGGGTATCGACTTCTGGGCTGCTTTTGCAGCTTTGATTGCAGATTGGGCATGGCAGCGCTGGGATGAGGGTGCTACATCAGCAAACATAAATCCCGTAGTTGTTCGGGCTTGGACCGCATTTTTATGGCGTTTCAGGAAATGGAGGTTCTGCACGCCAGAGAACCGCCGGGATAGGTGATGCAAGGCAAGTGCAGCATCAGCTCGTGTCCCTCAGAAGCCACTCAAGGGAAGGGAGCAGCCCAGCTAACTGGTACCATCAAGGAGACGGCCAGCTTCCCCTCCCGTGATTTATATGGGGTTTAAGGTGGGGTGTGGCCAAACTGGGTCGGTGGGAAGCAGGCACATACTGTTATGTGGGATTAGCGAGGAGCAGACAGACGGCAGCGCAGGACCGGGCAGGGGAGCCCGCACGTGGGACGGCTCAGCCGCAGAGGCAGCTGGCACAGGAGCACTGATAAGGAGGAGAAACAGATGGTCACGCAAGCCCTTACACACGCCTTCCTGGTAGGCCTGCTGGAGGCTGGTCGACATCCCTTATTCCCCAAACAAAAATAAATCTTTTCCCTTCCCTTGTTTGAAGAATTCATGTGGCTCATTAAAGTTTACTGCCATAAACATGCTCTTGCAGTCTTTGCCCAGGTACATTGCCACTGCTTGTGAATGACACAGGATCAGTCCCATTTGTGCCTCTACCATGCTGTTGTGACACGGTTACAGAGCCTGGTCCTTACTGCTGCAAGCCTGCCATGTGGAAAGAAAAGGGGGGAAAAGGACAAAAGAAGGAGAAATACATATTATGCAAGATTCCCTGAAAACAATTCTAGAACTGGCCTTGATGCCAAGGGGAGCGTGTTGCAACTCGTAGGTGTGCAGAAGTTAACATGACAGACCGCTGAGCGAAATTCATTTAAGAGGTGTTCTGTATTGCCGAGGTCTGAGCGATGCGGTGTGATGTGGCAGTTGCTGTGGAAACCCTTTGGCGATGCGGCCGAGAGCAGAGTACAGCGGAGAAGGTAAGCAGAGCCTAGGTAGCACCTAGGTGGAGGATGCAAAGCTCCAGCATTCGGCATCCTCTCTCTACTGCAGTTTCTTGCTTGCAGGCTCATGTTATGCAGCTCTGTCTATTCTCTGTTACTACACAGCCACCACAGGGATGAGGTTTGGAAAAAGCACAGAATGTTTCTAGTAGTGCAGATGTTTTCAATGAATTCACCCTTCAGAACTGAAAGCGAAGGAGGCCTGGAAGGGGAAGAGTGTTTGTAGCGAAAAATATTCGGTTCATCCATATGTAGACCCAACGTGAGCCTGGGAGACACTGAGTGCCCCCTGTGAAGTGACAAGTGCCCTCAGTCTTCACTGAAGTTCTGCTGAAGGCAGTGGGTATGTCTGCATGGCAGTTGCAGCAATGACTGCTTTTTGGCTCAGTAAATTAGTCTTTGTGGCTGCGCTCCGGCTCCTACAGTACGTACACTTCAGTATCTCTTTAGAGGCTTGTCTGATGAAAAGGGAAAACATTCAGCATCTTGCCAGATCAGGGCCTGGATTTTGAAATATTTTTGTAGGTTAAAATGAGAATGCATATTCATGGGCTTGTTTTCAGGCAAGCTAAGTACTTGTAGCTTGCAGAGTTGGGTGCAAGTTTTAAATATTCTGAGTCTCCAGAAATCAGTCTGGGAACTTTTTCTCCCCCTGATAAAATCCTTATTGCCCTTGCCTCCATCTCTTCTGCTGTCATATTGTATTTTAGCTATGAAATTGTGCTATTTAAACCATTTATGATACCATTTGTTTGGGAAACAGTAGAAAATCTTCTCTCTCTATCCAGTTTGGGAGGTTACAGTGCTACATGTAAACCCCTGTGTGACTTCCATGTAGAATCAATCAACGATAGTGTAATCAAGTGGAAAGGCTGTGAATATCACTCAAAATAAGGCCCCCTTTCCTCCACCATGGCTCTAACTCAGCCAGTGACCTGGAATATGGTCCTTTTCACTCACTGCAAAGCCTTGGGGTGCAAATTTACCCTCTTAACACCTTGCAAAAGAAGCTCCAGGACCCATGCCCCATGGCTTTCACATCTTAGGGAACTGGTAGAGATGGAAAACTTGCATGAGGATCCTTGCCACTGTAGTATCTCAAATGCTAACCTAATTCTAGAGGGTACCATCAGTTGTAATCTTATGTGAATAGGCTTTCTAGTGTTACAATATTTCTGCAAATATTTTAAAAGGTGACAATGTATATACAAAAAAGTGGGTATGGTTATAGGTCTATCTATCTGTACTTCTGATTCCCTCCCTCCTTATCCCCACATCTGTTTCCAAGAATGTCATACCTGGAAAGAATCATTTCAAATTAATTCAATTTGTTCAAAGCAGCCTAAGCTTCATCCCTCACAAGGGCCATTCAATCACATTACTGCTCCTGTGAAACTCCTAATGGGACACAAAACAAGTAAAAGTAGATTCAGGTGATCTCACATATTAAACATACTAATTAAATCTGGCAACAAAATGGCTTTGTGAATTTCCTTTAATCCTGTTTTTAAATTAGGCCATATGTATTTTGGCTCTCGATTTCATGTGCTTTATTTTCTATGAACTTCCTTTTAACCATGTCCTGTGGCCAATTCACATCCAATTGTTTGAAAATCAGTCTTAGGTGATAACTCTGGATGATTAAAGGTGAAGTGTCTAATTCTGCTTTCAAATCCACCTGTTCCTTTGAAAAGCTTAGTGAATATCTCATATGGGAGATTCAAAGCTGTACCGATCTGACTGTCTCTAATAAAAACCCAAATGTTATGGAACTTTGTGTTTTATGAGAAACTTTCCCTAGAGGAAAACTACCTTTAGGAAAGTGGGGATGCTTGCTTTAAATCAGTAGTATTTCTCACCCTGCTGCTTTATAACCTTACCTATGGGGGAATATGAGCTTCTTTATATAGTTTTGCAGTGACATTCTGACTAACAAGACTAACAGGGGACATGCTGACTAACAAGGGCTTCTTCTTGAAGTCCTCTTCTGTACAGTCGTCGTATTTAACCCACCCTGTAGAAAGGTGGGCTTGCTGTTCAAGGACGTTTGTGTTGTTAGCTACAATCTTAGTGATCAGTATCTACTTGAATAAATAATCATCCATGATGGGTGCACTCTCTTGTTGTGCACGTTGTAACTTCACGAAACCAAAGCTCCAGGTGGTGTCCAGGATGTATGGTACCTGAATGGATGCTTTTTTAGGGGATGGGAGCAAATTCCCTGTTACTTCTGGAACCTAGGATACTGGTGACACTTTGATCTCTCACGCTTCCTGTGGTACACTCCAGTTTTTATCTATTTTAGTATTGTATCCTAACAGTTTTAGTTTGTTCTCAGGTTGTTAGGAGTGTTTTATGGTCTGTGCTTTAGTGTGTGTGTGTGTGCGCGCGCACGCGTGTTCATGTGTGTATTACTGATAAAATGTCCAGGGGCCATTCTGGGTAGAACATCTATTAATGTGATCTCGGAGGGACTGGCCTTGGTGAACTACATGGTCCTGCTCCTCCTCATTGTATACTGTACTCTCCTGACTGCACCAGTGACACAAAATATGCAATAAATATTACACTTTATAGCAGCGGTACTTTCACATAATAGATGCGCCAGCAGAATTCTTTCCTGGAGTAGCTTTCCAGAGCATCTGAGCCAACCATTCAGCTAGTGTAACCTGTTACAGCTCTGTCAAATTACACAGGACTCCATCAATTCACTGCAGCAGAAGATTTGGCCACCCTTGTTCCATCAGGAATTAGTGGATAGGAAATTTACCTAGACATACACCCAGACACAGAGCAGCACACACCCAGAGTACACAGAGGCATGTTCTTATCAGAGCTCCTATTTTGCTGAGATGACAGTCTGGTATGTTAGAGTGAGTTTGTGTCAAGTTCTCTTGATCTACGTGCACTTAGTAACTCCTGCACTGGACAGTAACGTCCAAGAACAAGGAGAGGCTGCCAGTGATACATGTGTTTGTGTGTACACACATGTGCACATAGTGCAGAGAAAATAAGTGGTACTGTTGAATAAACGTCCTATCTGCAAAGGTGTGAGGTAGTCACATTACTCAGGAGTGTGCTGAAATGATTGATGCTAAAAATGTTACACTGCTGCGCTCCACACAGTGCACATTAAAGAAAAGCCAAGGCAGGACATATTAAATTTTATTGAGAGTGGGTTTTGCAACTTTTTAAGAGGCCATGTGCCATGCTTCCTTTTTTAGGATCCAACTACCAAAATTAAAACCAGTAAATCTTTCTAAAAATAACTTGAGAAAAACTTTCCCCTATGTGAAAATGAAGCATGCTAATGTCCTCATGTGCCTTGATTTTCCAAAAAAATAGCGCCTTGTCGGAAAGCGCAGTCTATTCCCTTTTCATGATACCAAACTCCGTTTATCACCCCTTCACCTTGTTGCTGATGGTGTGAGACGGGATCAGACCAATTCTGGGGCTCAAGCCAGTAACGTCCATAGGGATGGCAGGACGCTCTCCACTAACGGAGACAGAAGACCCTGACTGCAGCAGGCTGCTTGAAGAAGTGAACAGGATTTGGATTGCTAGATCTGGGGAAGATGGAGTTGTGGGAAGGTGAAAGATTTAAAAGTCAATCAGATACAAATTTATTGCATGGATTTTAATGAGGAATGTGTGCTTTGTGGGCATGGCTGTACGCATACTCACTGTTTGCATTCAGTGAGCAAAGACATGTGAAAGGTGTTTGCATAACATGAATGGGAAGTAGGTAGGGTCGTTTTTTCTCACAGTCATGCTCTTTCTGTTTATATATCTATAATTTACATTTATTGCAAAATATTATGTACTCAGACTGTGGCATATATTAGGCTTGCTATTTCACTATTGTATGTTGAATTCTTGGGGACAGATGAGAGAGGCAGTAAAAATAAGTAGAGTCTTGAGGGGGTGATCATTTTCAGTTAAAGGGGCATATAGTTTGCATAAGCAACAAGGAAAGAGATTATCTTTGAGATTTTGGAGAATTTCCTCTCTGCATACTTGGAGGCAGAAACAGAAGTGCTATTCAGATCTTTTAAAGACCATACCTTTGTGCCTTCCTCTGCATCTAGAAAGTGCCCTAGCCGATTTGTGCAGCTGGAGTTTGAACAGAGGAACAACGACCATTCCTGCACAACTCTCTCTGTTCGGTGGGGTCTAATAGGTGGTGGGCGTGGAGGGAAACTCCTTTGCTGCAGCTGGCTAGAACCAAAATGTGAAAACATGGCTGTAAAGGGCAACTCTGTGTGAACTCAGATAGCTTTCCCATCTCTTAATCTGAGTCTAGATTTTGGAGTCTGTCTCCTGATAAAATTGTGCGATATGTACTGCAAGTGCAGGCAGGAAGCTTAATGCTTTCTGGAAAAGGTAATGAGTGAAGGCTGCAGCGAGCACCAGAACAGCCTTTCCTTCCCTCAGCCCACTCTGCCCAAATGAGCACTTTCTCTGCAACCATTGGCAGTAATAAGTAATCTTCATTTGAAACATCTCTTGTTACAGCCTTTATTGTATTGGCAGTAAGTGCATAACAAGCCAGTGCTATACTAATAGTTTTGTACTGATAGAAACCCAGTCAAGCCAAACACAGAAAATATTTTTTTAAAATGTGTTCTGAAATGCTTTCTTGCAGTGCTAAAAACAGTCTACAGGAGATGTTGAAAACAAAGTGCAAGATGTAGGTACCATGTGTTTGCTTTTTAAGACTGGGGTAATGCCTAGGAAAATCTTTGCTTTCAAAATGTGCTTCAAATGGAAAGCCAAATTCACTGCTGCATAGTCATGCAAGATTCCAGTGGAGCAAATGGGGCTGGACCCGTTTGCACAAGCAGTTGGTGCGATCCCAAGCTAACCTCGACATGTCTGTCTGGCATCTGTGGGACATTTACCATGCACTGCTCTAGGAGCTAGAGCCAGGCCCCCACAGGGGCCATGGTTCCTCAGGGATCCTTTTTTGTTCATCTGAGCCATTTCTGCCCATTTCAAAAACTGTAGCCAATTAGTTGTAAAAACAGATGTGCCTGTGATATTTCTCTTCCCCTAAAGGTTACAGCCCAGATCGCTCTTGGTGCTTGCATGGCAAAAAGGCAGGAGGCAGGGAAGAGGGGAAGGAGCAAGAAACCTTTGCTGGTGTGTTTGCACATCTACTGAGACACAAATATGGGACCTGTGGAGGAATCAGGCTTTTTTTCCAGTAACAGCCCTTGCAGCAGGGAGGATCAGGGAAAGGCTGGGGGAACGGCAGGGTGCACTTTTCTTCCCTGTCTCTGTACCCATTGGTCCAAGGAAGCCAGGCACACAAACAGCAATGCAGTTGCTTGGTTTTCACTTCATCCCACTCCCTCATGTGCTGGGAGTTTTGGGGATTAACCTAAACCTTGAGAAGCAAGGCACCCTGGCTCCCTTCAAGCAGAAGGTGTCAGTCATCAAGGTCCTAGAATGTGCACTGGGAAGGAGTCTCCATACTGGCTGTAGAGGGAGTTGGAGGAAATGAGCACCTCCAAGGTGAGATTACCCATTGCCACTTACACAGAGTCAACCTCAGGTAGGCTGGGACAAGGAAAAGGCGGCCCTGCAGTGTTCCCTGTGCTGCTGTGCCTCCCTCGTGGCCAGCAAGCCCCTCTGCTTGGGCTGCTGTATCATGTGAAAGCTTGCTATATGGCTTGTGCTTGGGGGAACACTCTGGTGCTCCTCAGGGGTGCTCCCCGCTGACCCCCCGGGTGGTTCCATGGGCTCCTCAGGAGAGCTGGCCTCTCGGCACCTTGGAGCTGACTGTCGATTCCTCCCGTTACCACCTCTTTTACTCTGTGTGTGGCATCAGAGCAGCCAGCAGGATGTAACTATAGACTTGGACTATTTAGGGCTGTCATTGCTGCTGACCAACATGTACAGCAGGTTGACTCATGAAGGAGAAGGGATTCTTTTTTTAAATGTAGTTTTTCAGGCTCAAGCTTTTGCACTGCAGTGGACAGGGAGTGCCACTTAACTAGAAAATCTGCTTTAAGAGAAAGTTTCCTCATTTGTTTTATGGTGGGGGGAAGAAAGGTTGTTCTCTTGCATGAAATATGATGGGAAGGCCAGAAGGCCCCTGCCAGGGCCTGTGGGACAGGGCAGTAGCATGAGCCAGTGTGAGCGAGGTGAGTCGGACCTCGGGCACTTCGATGCTGCGAGGGCTGGTGAAGCTTTGGATCCCCTCCTGACTGCAGATCTTCACAGCAGCATTCCTTGTGTGACAAGCCTTTTTCACATTTCCCCATTCAGCTGATTGTGGGTGCTGCGCTATTTTAAACCCACATGGAAGTATGTTTTTAGGACCATCTGCTACCGGCCCTAACCCAGATGATACAGTTAGAGCCTGCCCACAGCATCCTCCCCTCCTTCAGACAGTTCCAGGAACAAGTGGTGAGTCAGTCCCGCAGCTGAACTCATATTTAGCTAACCCTGATATCCTGCCTATCGGAGAGAAATGTACAACGGCCTTCCCAGGTGCAAAGCCCTGTTGTTTCCATTAGTTAGAGGATGCTTGGAATTAAAAGAAAAAAAAAAAGACACCAAAGCAAATGTCACATTAGTTAGTGCACTGACTCCTCTCGTTCTGCAGTGAGGAGGGAAAAGCTGTTAGTCGCCATGCAGCAGCTCACCCCTCCAGCTTTTGCTTTAAGGCTGAAGGGCAGTTTCTGCCCCCAGCTGACCGGCAGACTTGCAGGCCTGCCCTTGCTGTTAGCTGCAGCCCTGCTGCGGAGGTAGTGGCTCTCCCTCCTGCTGAAATGTCTTTGCACAGCTGAAGCATGGTTAATTTTTGCTTCGGGCACTGGGCGTAAGTGTAGGTATCTCCTGGAGTGGTCCAAAGGCCAGTGTCACCCGTCAAGGTCCCTGCCTTCTCTCATCTAGCAAATGTTGTTAAACACATGCATGTGGATCTGGATGAGGCTCTTTTCCTCCACCTGAGGAGCTTCCTGAGTCTGAATAAATAAGGTTTCAGCCAATGGATCATCAGAAATACCCTCCTGGAGAGCTGCATGACTAAGAACTGGTGTTTATAAGCCATTACTCGCTGTATTTTAAACTCCTGCTCTTTGATCCCTGTATGATCCAGCAGCCACTTTCTGGCCGTTTGGCAAAACCAGCAAAACGTGCCCTGCTCTGTCATCACATTTCTCCTGGATCCACTTAGCACGCCGCTCCGTTTGCCACCCAGCAGGTTAATGACCCATAATTACCTTCTTCATATAATGAGGAAAGCTCAGTATCTCTGCAGCGTATATGCTAGCATCCAGCCTGGGCACAGCCTTCCAATGTTAAATGATACCTGAGGCCCTGTCCTGCTCCCACTGAAGCGGCGGTAAATCCCCCACCGCCTCCGCACAGCCGCCAACTTCCCAATTCTGCGGCATGGAGAAAAAACTCTCCCTGATGCTGCTGGCAGCATTACCTGCAAAATGAGTATGAAACCTGAATGTTGTTTTATTTAGGCTATACGGTAAGTATTTGTGTGCTTCCATGTATGCACAGATCAGGCCTGGCTCAGAGGAGCTTTTGCTGGTATCCTCTCTCAATCAATGCTGATTTAAATAAGCATCATGAACCCAATTATTCAGTGCTGCTCACATGACACTGAATTTGCTACGGTACCCTTGAGACAGGCAGGCTTTATCCTGCTCAACAGAAACACCCGCAGCTGTACCACACTCTGCTTCGGGCTCCTTGGAGTTACTTCATCGTCGCCTGACAGCTGTGTCCCCTGACCATTATCTGGTGGCCGCATACTTCAATAGCAGACTGTATGTACTGTATGCACTAGACTACAGTGTGACCTGACAGCTTGGCTTCCTCTCCCAGAGTATATCTTCTGCTACTCTTTAGCATCCTACAGTTTATCTGTGGTCAGCTTTCTTACCCATTTCCTGCCAGCTGCTACTGGTCTTTTAGTCAGCTCCGCCAGGCATACAGGCAATGGTGAGCTTTCTGAGCCTTTTGCTGCATTATTTCTTGGATGTAGGCTTTGCAAAAGCTGCTCTCAGCTTTATATACAGGATTTCTTCGTATGTAGTGTCATGGCAATTAAAGAATGTCACTAAGAAATACGCCTCCTGTTTATGACATGGTATTAATTTTATTTCAGTTCTTGCATTGTTGCAGTGTTATGGTTGAGGCTTGATGAGCACAAAGTTGTTTCTAGCAACAATTATAACTCACTGCCTCAGCACAAGAATCCCAGAATTTGTTATCCTTCTTCCCTCCTTTACCGAGTTGTCCCACAGAGATGTTAAAGCAGCTGAGGGCACAAGTCCCTGCTCTGAATCCAGAATTTGGTATTTTACAGGATGATAATTCCTCTGCCTAAGCCTTGTGGAAAATTGTTACTTCTCCAAGCTGTGACTGAGCTGACAGCACTGAAGTGCGGTTCATGTGCTGAGCTCAGTTTGGAGGTGTCTCTGTTGCTGCAGCAGAGTACAGAAACTGCAGCGGGTCAGTTAGCAGTGGACGTGTCCCTTGTTCCTGTCAGGTCAGGTTTTAGGTTTACTGTTGGAACTATTTTGGGAAGCACCCACTCTGGAGGAACCAAGTATTTGGAGTTCTGGGCTATTAAATGAGCCCTGACTTTCCCTGGGTGGGAGCTTTGTCCTGGGAGCACCCCAGTCAGCCCCAAATGAGCATTCAGTGGGGCAGAAATCAGCTCCCTAGACTCTGGGGCTCCAGCCTACTGAAAAAAAAGGCTTTGAAACAGTGAAAGGAGAAGAGTTCAAAGCCTTGCCCAAAGAATTTCCTTTTTTCTTTTAGTTTTTAAAAGAAAAAATATATCACTTTAAACCTTTATGAGGTTTATGATTCAGCATGTAACAGATCCTTATACTGGGACATGGGACAAGGCGGAAGTTCCTGTGACTTCTTGTATGTTCTTTGCTAAGTTCTGACACGTACCATCAGTAGCTGCATCCTCTGTGATTACCGTAGGGATAGCATGGATAAGACCATGTCCTGCTCAACCATTCAGGCTGACTGCATGCCTGAAAGCAGGAGTGCTTAGGCCAAAGCCAGACCACATGGAAAAAAATCAAGAGGAAGAAGATAGTAACAGAGCTCACTACTGAGCTTTTGGGGGACTCAATGTTCATGGCACAGTCTCTCAAATGAGAAGCAAAGCAGAGATTTCTTCCTGCCATTAGGAGGGATTTCTTCCATCCTTTCCCATTCAGCATTCATTCTGAAACCTAATGATGATAACTGGGGTGAGGGTTGTGTTTTTGTTCTGAAACATCTTTGGGAGGAAGCTGTCAATCTCAGAAATACATTGAGGATACCTGGAGAGGTTTGGCTCACTATCCTAGAGCCAGCATGTGTGCATACTCTGTGTTCAATGTCCAGCATTGTTGCCTGCTTATCTCCTGGTCATTTTAGTAGACCTATCTAGAAACCAGTTCAGCTGAGCACCACAGAATGCTAAGATGAAAACTACTTGTTAGATCTTTCTGTGCCTGCTGTGGTGCTCCTGCCATCAGGGAGTTATACTTTTTAAGGCATTGATGCATTTGACTTATTAAAACTCTGGTTCCAGTGAATCCACTTGACCCAGTGATGCCACTATAACTATGCATCTCTGCATTATTTACCACTTCAGGAATTTTTTTAATCAGACATAGGTTTCAATAGCAACATTTTTTCATTTTCTCCAGATAATAGGTATGTCAATGGTAAATGGAGGACTAGGGAAAATATGGGCCCTCTCTGGAAGGAAACGGGAGACCTGGTTACCTGGGATATGGGGAAGGCTGAGGTACACAATAACTTTTTTGCCTGTCTTCACTGGCAAGGCTCCAGCCACACTGCCCAAGATGCAAAGGCAGGGACTGAGAGATTGAAGAACCACCCACTGTAGGAGATCAGTTTCACGACCATCTAAGGAACCTGAAGGTGCACAAGTCCATGGGACCTGATGAGATGCATCTGTGGGTCCCGAGGCAATTGGCTCATGAAGTGGCACAGATGAAGTGGCTAACCCACTATCCATCATATTTGAGAAGCTGTAGCAGTCTGGTGAAGTTCCCACTGACCGGAAGAGGGGAAACATAACCCCCATTTTAAAAAATGCAAAAAAAGACCTCGGGAACTATAGGCTAGTCATTCTCCTCTGCCTGGCAAGATCATTGAGTGGATCCTCCTGGAAACTATGTTAGGGCACATGGAAAATAAGGATGTGATTGGAGACAGCCATCATGGCTTCACTGAGGACACATTGTCCCTGACAAATTTGGTGGCCATCTACAATGGGGTTACAGCGTTTGTGGATAAGGGAAGAGCAACTGACATCATCTACCTGGACTTGGGCAAAGCATTTGACACTGTCCCACATGATATCCTTGTCTCTAAACTGGAGAGATATGGACTTGATGGATGGACCACTCAGTGTATAAGGAATTGGCTGGATGGCTGCACTGAAAGAGTTGTGGTCAACAGCTCAATGTCCAAGTGGAGAGCAGTGACAAGTGCCATTCCTCAGGGGTTGATGTTGGGACTGGTGCTGTTTAACATCCTTGGCAACTTGGACAGTGGGACTGACTGCACCCTCAGCAAGTCTGCCACGGACACCAAGATGTGTGGTATGGTGGGGTTGACACACTGGAGGGAAGGGATGTGCCATCCAGAGGGACCTGGACAGGCTGGAGAGGTGGGGCCGTGCAGTCTTCATGAAATTCAACAAGTGCAGGTTCCTGCATGTCAAGGCAATCCCAAGCACAAATACAGGCTGGGTGATGGGTGATTTGAGAGCAGCCTTGCGGAGAAGGACTTGGGGGTATCAGGGCATGGAGAATTGGTTATGAGCCAGGAACGTGTGCTTGCAGCCCAGAAAGCCACCTGCATTCTGGGCTGCATCAAGAGAGAAGTGTGGAGAGAAGGTTAAGGGAGGTGATTCTCCCTCTACTCTGCCCTTGTGAGATCCCACCTGGAGTACTGTGTTGAGCTCTGGGGTCCTCTGACCAGCCCCTGTTGGAGCAGGTCCAGAGGAGGCCATGAAGATGATCAGGGGCTGGAGCACCTCCTTACGAGGACAGGCTGAGAGAGTTGGGGTTGTTCAGCCTGGAGAAAAGAAGGCTCTGAGGAGACCTTGTAGTGGCCTTCCAGTACTTAAAGGGGGCTACAGGAAAGATGGGGAGGAGCTTTTATCAGGGAGTGTAGTGATAGGACAAGGGGTAACATATTTCAACTGAAAGAGGGTAGATTAATGTTAGAAATTCTTTACTGTGAGGGTGGTAAGGCTTTGGAACAGGTTGCCCAGAGAAGTGGTGGATGCACCCTCCCTGCAGGTGTTCAAGGACATGGCTTTGAGCAACTTGATCTAGTGGAAGGTGTGCTTATGTCAGGGGGGTTGGAACTAGATGTTCTTTAAGGTCCCTTCCAATCCAAACCATTCTATGATTATATGATTCTATAGTTGCTCAGGGTAGCGAGCAGCAGTGGGCTAAGTAGAGTGTTCTGTGGGATCCTATTGGACATCTTCTGAAGATGGGGATGATTCAGTTAGGTTTGCCTTTTTGAGTGCTATTGGCTCACCAGCTTTTAATCAATTTAATATGAGGTACATTAATTTTGGATAGTGCTAATTTTAATCAGAATGCAGTGTGGGACTGTATTAAATGCCTCACAGATACTGAAACCCATGGCATAGAAACAGCTACCTTTGTCAGCTGAACTTGTAATTTCACTAAAAAGCAACACCAAGCTCATTTGACAAGACTCTTTCACAAAGCCATGCTGATGGCTATTAATTACACTCCCATTTTTTAAACCTTTTTCAACTCTTGACCCACATGAGCTTGTCTGAGCGGGGTGAAGCTGCAATGCAAATGAGACATGGGGGCAGAGGGAACTTGCTGAGCCATGTCATCTCCAGGCCAGGAGCTGCACTGGGTAGTGCTAGTTGTGACAAAAAAGACTGCTACCTTGTTAACCCTTACCATCAAGCCACTTGATTCCTTGATCAGTGTTAGGCTAACCAGCCTGCCCAGGCTGCTTGTTTTACCCTCTGTAAACACTGACACCTCATGAGCTTTTTGCCAGTCTTCTGGAAGTTCTTCAGTCATCCAGGACGTGTAAAAAATCAACATGAACGTTTTTGAGAACTCTTTGGCACCTTTCTTTAATATGCTGGGGTGCAACTTACTCAGTGTTGCTGATTGAAAAATGTTCAGTTTTGATAGCTTCTGTTTAACTTTCCTCTATGTAACTGATGGAATAGAAAGTGTTTCCTTATCGCTGTGAGATAAGAATACATCATCCTGCTACTTTCCAAATACAAACCTGAAGTATTTATTGAATACTTCTGCTTTTATGAATCATGACTGACAATTTTGAGATTCCTATCTAGCTGTGGAGCTATCCCATTGTTAGGATGTTGTTTGTTCCTGATACATTTAAACAGTTCCTCTTTATTGTTCTTACTGGCTGCAGATTTGTGTGTTGGTGCCTTTAATTTCCTATGGTAATTTCCTTACCGCTGATATATTTACACCCACACTGTCAAATCCAGATGCAAGTCCAAAGTCCAAACCACCAAAGTTTTAATGAACCCAGGCCCCTACTTTTGTCTTGACCCAGTACAAAAAAAGCATCTATACTGCTTGGATTGAGTTTTAATTCCTGAATTTCACATCCCTTTCCTTCAAATCCAGGAGAGCTGGCATGTGTCAGAGCCACTGGCTCTCAGTGGTTTAGCATGAAGATTAGAAAAAAAAAAAAATCAATCCCATTCATTTAATTCCTGTGAACCAGGAATGAACTGGTTTGTACTACAGCAAAAATATCTGGGTTATTTTTTGGGTGGTGTGCATGTACTTGGCTGCAGAAGTAACTGGTGGATGGGGCTGCTCATCCTCTGTTAGCATGTAGGGCTCAAACCTGTTGCAGAACTGCCTGCAGAGACCAGAGGATTTCTGCATGTAGGGAGCAGCTATTGAGTACAGAGGTGAAGCCCTCGCACTTTGGTCCAGGTGCTGCTGCAATATGTATAAATAAGGGAAGATGGGAAATAATGGGACAGTGGGGAGTAATGAATTCCTTGTAATGAATCAGGGCTGAAGCTGTGCACGTTACCTCCCTGTCCTGCTGAGCAGCTACTTGCCGGAGTGCTCAGCCCTGGGTGTGTGGCTGGGAGGGTAAGCCAAAGTGCTGCCCTGCTTTGAGTTTGGAGGTGGGTGGCTGTGGCATCTGGAGACATTAGGTGGGATGAGTGGGACTTTCTCATTGCTTCCTCCCAGCTGCTGTGGGGGCTGTGAGATGTTTTTCACCCTTCTTGCTGTTGTCTCTGAACCAGCACGCTGCCATCCACTGCAGTTGTGCACGGGATGTTGTGCCGCAGGGGCTGAGAAAAGCCCTTCTAGGTAACAGCATGTGAGTTGTTATTTTTGATTGCAACTGGGTGACCATTTATTGACTCTTCAGCTGGGTAAAGTTATTTAGAAAGTTAATGCATCTGGAAGAATGCTGCAATTCTGGCTTAAAACTCTCCTCTCTTTCCCAGTAATAGACTTTGATTTGCTGTAGTTCATTTCCCTCTGAAGCCTGCTTTTTGTAGATAACATAAAGCACTTGGCATAGTGGTTGATAACTGAATGTATGAAGCATGACATTTTCCTAGATACAGTATGCCATATGAACACTTGTCTTTTGTATCAGAACCCATAAACAAGAGTTGACTGAGGGCAAATAGCTTGCTCAGGTCCTTTGGAGAGACAGGGAGTGAGAGTTGGTGCTGAGAGGAGCGTGATGTGGTCACAGCTGCTTGAGGAGGACATGTGGGACGAGAAGGCAAAGCCCAAGGGCAAATGATCCCTCTAAGTCAGCTGGTAGCAAGTGAGATGCCTCATGATGTGGACAGAAAAAAAGTATTTTGGAAATTCAATTTCCTCCTTACTTGTTTTTCTGTCCAGTGATTAAAATACTGACATGTTTTTCTGTCTCTGGAGCACAGCAGTCCACCTCACCTCCCACCTCCCCCAGAGCAGTGAAACCTCAGAAATTGGCATGAAGGACTGAGACATCCCTGCTGGGTTTAGTCCTGGGCAGCCATGTAGGGGTAGATGATGGTTGCCCATGCCTAGCCCTCTAGCGAGGCAGTTAACCTCTTGGTTTCTCCATCACCGCCCACAAAGAGAAGCTAAAAATAGTAGCCAGTCTTACAGAGTTCCAAGAAAGTTAATTCCTTAGTATGAATAAAGCACTGAGCTTGGTGACTGGAAAGAACTCGGTGCTGTAAGATGGAGCATTATGTATACCAGTGAATATGCATAGTATATTTTAAAAGTAATGAAGCTTCACACCTTCAGCTTTGCTATTAAAGCTTTGCTGAGAGCTGGATTCACAATGCTGCACTGCTGAGAGTTATTAAGGGTGTGTGTGAACGGAGGGAAAATGATTGCCCTTCTCCTTGACAGCCCTGAAGGTTTTACAACAGCAGCCTGGCTCCAGCCAACACAGGACTTACCCAGAAAGGTGAAGGAGAGAGAAACTGGTTGGGTCTTGAAGGGCAGCTAGAAGGATATGGAAAATATGTAGCTCTGGTGAGTCAAGTTGAAGATACTTGAGGTTGAATTTTCAAGCCTCCTTTCCTAAACTGTGAATGCAAGCTGCAGGCAGGCAAGTATAGGCCAGAGACAACTCAAAGAAATGCTGACTTGCTCATGAAAATGCAGATTTTACAGTTGTGTGTGTAAGAACATTTGCATAGCAAGTAAGAAGCTGTGAACTGCTTCCCTTGATGCAGACTGAGTTTAGCCATCTTCAGTTTAGGCTCAGTTTTAAGGGAAAGTGAGCTAATTACTGATTCTGGATGAAAATCAGGCATCCATTTGCCTCAAGTTTTTGCATTCTGTTTCAGCCATACATTTATGAGATATCCAGAGGTGTGGGAACTGAAACTGAAGAAAATATTTGCGGGATTCCACAGAGACAGAAGCTGCCACTGGTTTGCACGTGTGAATTCTGCCAGTGCATTTTAGTGGCTTAGAATGAAAGTCTGGTGCTTGCTCATAGTGAAAGTTGAACATAAAACTGGCCATATTCAAATTCACAATGCCCAACAAACTGGAGTATGGGGGCTTAAGGCAGAAAAGAGGGGCATCACCAGGTAAAGATGCTGCTATATTTATTTTAATGCTTGGAGTTCATTAGAGTTGGGTGAAAATCATTAGCTGAAAGGATTCTGAGTAAACCAATTTAAAATGTAATTATTAAGGACTCAACCCTGTGTGTGTGTGCGTGTGTAATTATGTTTCTTGCCCATGTGCACTGTACTTGGTGATTTTGTTCTGCAGTGAGTGCAAGGGGGAGGAAGGGACGTGCAGGGGAGTAGCTGCACGGGGAGCAGCTGCTGTTGACGAGCTGCTTGTGCGGGGTTTATCCTGCAATCTGAAGGTGCACTTTTAGCTGTGCCGTGGATGTTTGAGTGGGGGATCTTGTCCCCTTCAGCTGCGTTTGGCTCTTCTGCCTGACACTGGCCTGAGGCTGGAGCCTGGAGCGAGCAGACCAGCACAGCATCAGCGCTGTGCACATCCAGGAGCCATGCAGGGCAAGCCACGCGGGTCGTGTGGAGGCACCTTTGTGAGGCTGTTGCATCTGGGCTTTCCTCCAGCTGTTTTTCTTCTGTACTCTCATATTACTGAAGGCACAAAAGAACAGAAAATGTTCCTAGCATCCTTCTAAGTTAAATAGGGAACACAGTGAGGGAGAGAAGGGAGAGAAGTAGTCACCAGTGGAAGGTGGGCTGTAACAGGGAAGTCATTAAAGTGGCAAAGTCAGGAGTGCTAAAATGCCATTTATCATCAGTGCTGAAGGGCGACTGCTTGCGGGACAGGATACCAAACAATCTGTCAGAGTTAGGTAGTGAGCTATGCATAGGCACATCTAGGACAGAAAGTGAAAGGACACGCTGCAGCTGACTCATGCACTCATCCATAGCATGAGCGTTATCCGTTCTGTAAGAGACGCAGCCATAGCTGGGCAGCTGCTGTGCTTCATGTGACTCCTGCCTTCATCGTACATGGGAACAGAGGGCAGGAAGGAGCCTCCTCGGACAGCGTGCTCAATCTCTGCTATCTCATCCTGTAATTCCTGATGAAGCACAGTCTTAAAAACCAAAAAAGCAGTGTTGTGCCCATGTTGTTTCATCGTTTCCTTATGCTCTCTGCTTTCTGTTACTGGCCTTAATTGGGTTGTTAGCTGCTTGGGGCAGCAGTGTGCTTCTTGTCCTCTCATCGTTTGCTGCAGTGGGCCAGTATCATGCAGACTATCACGTCGGCACTTCAGACAGATGTGCTGACATTTTTTGGACATGGGCTGCAAGATAGAGATGTTCCATTGGGACAGGCACATTTTCACAGCAGGAAACCCATGTTTCTGTTCTGTCTTTTGATCAGTAGGTGCTGGTGTGTGTCTGAGTTTTCCGGTGATTTTTCAGCACAAACAACTAATCCTTTTCCTACTTAATCATTCATTCGGCACCAATGTGTACCTCTGAGTAATGGCCTAAACAACAGGCCTTCTAGAGAAATCTTGCATTTTGCTAAAACCACAAATCAAACTTGAAAAATTGGTGCAATAAGAAATAAAGCTTCCCAATAAAGAGAAAGGAATATTTCAGCTGCTGTCATCTTAACTCTTTAATACCTTCTTGCAGGAAAGAACTATTTTTGGAAGATGGCAAGGGAAATGAAAAGAGGTAGCAGTGCCTATCGCTAATAATACTGACCTGTTTCCCTGGCATTCCTCCAAATGCAAGGCCAGCTTTGCTTGAAATATAGGTGATTCATCAGATGAATTGCAAGCAGATAGTGTGGTGCAGAAGCACAGTCATAGACACATTATTTCAATAACCTGATTTTTAGCTGTTCCACTTTAAAAACTAATGAAGCAAGTAATGTTATGACACAGATGTAGGCAGTGAAAATGTGTCAGAGAAAGGCAGTTAACCTCTGTACTAATAAAGTCTGTCAAATTAGTAAAATATTTTTTATATATTACAATAGCTAGTAAGAAATATATAGGCCAGGAGTATTCAATGCCACAGGCCTTGTGGAATCTACTTTGAAAAGTAGATGTTAAAACTTCATCAAGGAAAAGCAGGAGGATTTTAGATCTTTGCACAGGTGTAAATGACTAAAAAGCCACAGGGTGACTTCTTCTGGGGAGGGTTGTGGATTTCTGAGGTCCCATTGGCATTATGGCCCTCTTACTGCAGCTAAGGTTGGGCTTTTATTCCCACATACAGCCATCCTTTAATCACTTACCTGTTATATTATCGGTTCTTTGCCGGACATTCATGGGGCATGGAGCTGAAACATGACTGATTAAAAAACAAAGCAAAACAGATTCTGTAATCCAGCTACCTGGCTGGAGAAATGGGATTATATGAGATAGATGTGTGGAGCAGGACAAAGTTCTCTCCAGTCCTTGTCCTCTCTCTTTGCCTCAGCATTCATGATCTCTCCCACTGAGAGATAGCATGAAGATGATGTAGAATGTGAACCAAAGCTAGGTCAGTTAAATGCAGGCTTGAAATTCTTTGCTAAGTGATGTAAAAGTTATTGTGGACAAAACAGACTGCTCCCATGGGAGAAACAGCAATATTTCTGAAACCAAGTGAGCTTCCTAATGCATTAATGTTGTAAGCGTTGTGTTATAACCATCACTTAGCTGCTTCATGTTGTATTTTGTACAACTTAGTCTATTGGTGAACATCCCATCTGCAGTTCTGTCACATTGTAACGTCACCAAAGTTGCTGGATGCTCAAACATTGATGGTACAAATACATTGAAAAACATAGACTGACCTTGTGTATGTCTTTTAGGATACATAGTAGTAAAACATTCTTTTATCTTGTTTGCAAACACTTCAGACCAATGCATTAAGGCACCACAAGGTTAAAACCCCTTATTACTTCAGCAACAGTCACCTGCCATCTTTTATCTTAAAATGAAAGCTTTATATTGTCGTGTTGCATATTCACAGTCCTGCACAGCCATACCGTGTGCTGCTATGTGTGATAAAAGCAAAATTTTATCAAAGGCTTTCATATCTTAACTGTGTCCTACCTCTATACCTACAGAAGTATTACTGTTAAAGGTGTTAAATAATATTTAAATATTAATAATTAACAACAAACACCTCATATAAGTTATTGAAGGGCACGTGCTCCTGATTATGGCCTCTGTCCTTGTGCTCCCTGACACCATACCTTCCTGCCTTCCCTGGCACAAAGGACCTTACATGTGTCTCCCATGCTTCCTACCATGGTCAAGACTTCTTGGATGGAAGGTATCACACTGAATAAGAGGCACAGACCTGAATGACAGCCTTTCCTGGGGACAGACAGCCTGTAACCCTCTCCCTTTGCATACATAAATCCTTCTTTTGATTTCGGTTGAGTCAATTGGTATGACTTTGACTAATCAAGCAATTGATCTGATCACTCACATGACCACCCACTGGGGTGCACATCACATCTTGCACAGTGTATGGGAATGCCGGTAGCATTAGCAGCCATGTCTCAGTGACAGTTCCTGATGCAGCCATCTTTTGCCTGAGCCTTCATCAAGCTGGCTCTTGTTAAATTGTATTCAGAAGCTTAAACAGCCCTCAACTGAATTATCCACTACAAAATATGAAATTTGGCTGGACTTGATTAAAAGAAATGGCATAAACCATGTTATTTTAATCACAAGTGAGTTGTTGCCTTTGAATTTGTTCTAATCAAACATCAGATCAGATTAACTACTGAAAGGACCTTGCTTTTTCACCAGGTGGTCTTAAAGTAATCAATAGTTTGATAAGTTTTGAATTCTTTTAAACAGGCTATTGCTTGGGAAGACAGCTTTTTGTGCTTTTTCAGTTACACAGTGAAAATTATATTAGAAGCTATTTTTTAAATTTCTTATCTATATTTTAAGAAGCTTTGAAGGGATTAATTAAGCATCCAAACTACCTGCTGAGGTAGGTAAATGTTACTATCTCCGCTTTTCTGATGGGGCATCTGAGGCACAATGTTGTGTGAAGCCTGAATCCACCATGTCTCTGTTTCAGAAAAAGACAAGGAAGATCAGCACCTGGCAGGGAGCAATTAACAGATTAACAGAATCAGGTATGAGTGACTTTCCCAAGGTCAAACTATAATGTTATGGACAGTTGCAAGCATTTGAGTTAATGAGTTACCGATGGTGAGCTGAACTGTGAAAACTCACAGGATACGTGCTGCTAGTCACAAGTGATGTACATGACAGTAAACTGCTATGAAACTCAGTGTTTGTGGGGCCTTAGGGTAGCCTTGTCATGGCTCAGCTGATTCCCTAGGCCACCACAGCATCTTGATAGCTGGCGGTCCTGTGTCCCTCTGTTGAAGTCCTCCCCCCTGTGGCGTGATCTGTAGGGATTCAGAGATCTGCTCTGCAGATCCAGACATGGGAAAGAAGCTAAAAGAGCCAGTTTGGCTCTGGTTGTTCTCGGTAGCATCTGTGGACTTCGATGATTCCCACACCTGAAATGTGAAACATTTTCTGGTATTCAAGGAAGTTCTTCACTTGAACACTTACATCAAATCCAGTCTTTCTGTTGGTTTAGTAGGTTTTACTAAAAACGGCAGAATTAACATTTGTCTGTATTTAATGATAAGCCCCTACAAGAACCATCACTCATCTGTGGGCTGAGAGCAGCCCTACATCTTGCACTCTTTCTGCTTTCTGTTCATCTGTATCCCAGTCCTCATCAACAGTTTCCCGTGGGAATTGTTATATTAAAAATGTAATGACAGAAATGTTGTTTGGTACAGGACTGTTCAGGAAAACGATGAATGCTGTGCAGATGTGCGCATTAAAACCTCTGTATCTCTAGGAAATACACTGCTGTGTTTTGATAGGTTTTTGTCTAAAGCTGTAATTAACCACAGTCAGCAGCACGCTTGAAAGGGTTAAAGGAAAATAGGTTTGAGGAAATATTCAAAGCCTTGTGTAGGTGCTGCATATTCGGCAATGCAGTTGCATGAATGCTTGCAAAAAATGCTATGGGAAGTGTGTCAATTGCCTCTCTTTGCAGATGTACGTAAGTCTGGGTAAGCAAGATGCTGGTTGCCACATAATTAGAGCACGGGGCTGTGTCCCAATGCCCCAATTTCTGTTTGTGACCCTGAAGTGGCCTGGCATGTGACAAAGGACAAAGCATTCAACTTCTCCAGGTCAGTGCCATCAACAAAGCAGGGTGACCACACATCCGTGTGAATCAGCCAGTGCTGCAGTGTTAAAAGTGGTATCGAGCTGCCAAGTACAAAGCTCAGTGTTAGTCACAATATTATCTTCCTCATTGTCAAATTTGTGTATCTGCTATGTCCAGTTTGAGAGCTCAGAGCTTATTTGCAAAGTGTGTTTCATGAACACCTGATAGATTGTCTTAGGGTCTGTAACAAATATTTTCCTTTTTTGCTTCTGCTAAAATTTCCCAGGCTCCTACACAAGTCTGTGGAATAAATTTCAGTAAGATGTATGACCTACCAGAAGCCTAGGTACTTTGCTAAGATGCAGTGCATTTCTTCAGCTCCGCCTTCAGTACTGAAAGCATGGATAATAGCAGGCATCAATAACTATATTTTTAAAAAGCTATATATAATGTATGAAAGTATAAATGCATTATATAGCTATATTTGAAAAGTGAACTGCATACATTATTTTCATCTATGAAGATTTCTCCCTGGGAGGAGAAGAGAGAAAAAAAGTAAGATCAACATGTGACAGATGCACATCAGGGAAGTGGGTTGTCACACTGCAGGGAGGTGTTGAGATATCACAACGATGGCTATGCTATACAAACCTGAGCAGAAGAAAATACGCTGTTTGGAAAATTGAGCAGACGTAGAAATCGTTAACTGACTTTGTGAGAAATGGGGCTGAGGTGAACTGCAATTTTTAAATAATATGCAATCTGGAGAAGTCCCTGTAAAACAGGTGTTAGAGTTTCAAGTTGAACTTTTTACGTTTGTCCCTAAAGGCAGATCTGTTAAGTTTTTTCTTTGTGAGGGTATAGGCTTGAGGGGAATCACCTGTACCACAGCGGTATCCTTTGCTTTTAGAAATGGGACTGCAATCTGCTGCCCATGCTGCTCCGAACTGACCTTTGAGTCTGCTCTTGCGATCCAGTATCTGTTTTCTGAGCTTAAGCTTTAAGTCACAGGCTTTGCAGCAGTCTCCCCAGAGAGCTTTAAGGCAGTTCATCAAAGCAGGTGGAAGGAAGAGTATGTTGTAATAGATCTTTCATTCTTGCATATGAGTAACGAGGAGGAACAAAACATGCTGTCTGTGGACATAATTTTTCTTTAGAAACCAATCATACCAGGACTATAAATATAAGCAATGTACTACAGGTGCTACGTACAGCCCTAAATATTCTTCTCTGGTGCCAAAGTCTGTGTATTGGTGTGATTTTGTAATGGACAGAGAGAAATACTGTCTTATTTTGTGACAGCTCAAATACTGTGTTAAACAAATTACTCCCAGGACAGCTCAAACGTTTTTATTGTCTGAGCAGCTCAATCCAAATGATTAGTTTGTGTTCAACTTCCTAGGTAAGTTAATAAGCTTTTTAGAGTAGTTCATGCTTGCAGTTTAACTGGTGTCTCAGAATTTGTGCATCTGTTTTGCCTGCTCAGCATTAGCATTGCTCATTCGCTAGTCAAGCACTTATTTCCTAAAGCAGTGCCTTCCCCTTCTCAGTACCCACACTCCATTCCCCCTCAAAAATTTGCCTTCCTGGTAGCTCTTGCATGTCCTGAAGGATATGTATCTCTACCTGGGATAAATTATTCCTCGCTGGGCCTATTCCAACAGCATTCAAGAACTTCCAGACACCGTTTGGAAATGAGTATGAAGTCGGAGCTAGCAGCTCTGCTGCCCAGGAGATTGAGTTGCTGTCATATTGCATCTGACTTGCATCAGATCAGAGTCTAGGATTTGGGTGATTTGTTCTTCAGATTAATGTCAATCTGTTTTAAATTAAAACACCCTGGGGCAAATCCTTTGCTATGATCAATGAACTGTCTGGCTGCAGTCAACCAACATTACAACAGACATGAATTTGGCCTCCTGGTTTGTTGCCTCATCCCCTAAAACATCACTTTCCTCATGTGGTTCAGACATCAAGCCTTTGATCCTATAAGTTGTTGACCGTCTTCCACTGAAATCAGTGAGAATGAAGGGTGCTTCAGTGTTCAACACCTTGTTGATCTGGGCATAAAAAATAGGCCACATATCTGCTCTACTGAAAATATAATTATGGTGTATCTGTGAGCAGGAAATCTGCTTTGCACCTGTTTTATCACAGGAACAAAAGGCGCAGGAAGTATTTGGAAAATGAGGAACACACCTGTGTGTGAGTGTATAACAAAGCATCTTTATATATAATCATTTGCTGTAAGTCATTTTAGAGTTGACAAGTTGTTTTTCAAGTTCATGTCACCACTGCCTGATACATCTAATTAGTCCTGTTCTCCAGCTGACAAATATCAGCTGCTCTTTCTAAAACATGGTTTCTCCCTTAAGTACATCCCTCTGGCAAAGTTAAATATTAATTATCCTTTTTTTAATTTTATGATTATTCATGGGTGCTAATGTCACTACACAATGAATGGGTAAGTCAATACCACAAAATATTGAGTGGTGTTTCTGAATCTCTGCAGCAGTTGAGATGTACGGAGCCATGCTAGGAATGAATGTGGCAGTTGCGTCTGGTCAGTGCTGACAGCCATGCGTGTCAGTGGTGAGACTCGGAGCCCTGGGGTGTGGTGGGTGGGGACACGGCCTGGATATGGGAAATGTACATTCTCTTCCCAGCTCGGACACCGGCCTGGTTTATAACTGCACAAATCATTTCTTCTTCTGCTCTGCGTATTGAAATTGTAAGGCACAGAACAGCCCAGATACCTCCACAGGTCTGAGTTTTGTGGACTTACACTTTTGCTGAATATTTGGGTGGTTCTATTCTGCTGGAGCTTGTTGGAGTTCCCACTGTCCTCCCTTCTACTCTTTGTACCAATGATTGTGGGAGCTAGTGGTGGGCATTCCTCTTAACTCTCTGCCATGCTCTACCCTACAGCTTCAGCGATTACCTCTTCCCTAATCTTCTGCCACCCCTCACACGGAAGAGCACAGTCCTTCACTGAGCAGACATGCATCATCCTCATCACCACATCAGTAGGTAGCTAGTTCACTTGGATCCCATTTCTGTTTGTCTGCTTTCTTTCCAGGTGACCACAGCCAGTGTCTGTAAGCCTTCCTTTCAAAGCCAGCCTGTCTGCTGGCCTTCAGGAAGATCAATATCCATGCGGTGGGAAGCAGGCTCAAAACCGGACACTGAGCAGGGAGATACACTGTAACTGTGTTTCCTGAGACCAGTTATAGCAGCTGTACCCATCCTGTAACATCCTCAGCTGTCCCCACAAAATGCAGCTGCCCATCTTCTCCGCTTTGCTGCCGCACTGACATGAAGGCTGATGCAGTCATTTTCTTTCCTCTTGGAGGAGATTTCTGGTTTTATTCCATCCAGTCGGATTTGCAGCTGGACTAATTTTCTGGCCCCATTCAGGGGCTAACGTAGGTGTGCAAGCCCTTATCCTTTGTGACTTTCAAAGCATTGTGGGCAACTTTGAAGCTGTTCTCTTCCTCAGGTGGCACTTCAGGGTATGCAGACTCACTTCTATCTCAATGTCTTTTGCTCACTGCAGCTTGATCCATCCGGCTCTCCATGTGGATCAGAAAGATGCTGAAATACAGGAGGATCTCTTGTAGCTGTTCTCTGCCTTATTTGAGTTTCTTACCTTTCCACTGACCTGACTTTCTGACCTAGCTTTTTTTGTGAATGTTTTCTAGTATAGCTAGCATTTTCTTACCCACATCACACAACCCAGCATGTCTGCAGCCCAGTGTGCTAGACTTGGCTTGCCTCCCTTTCTGTAGCCAGTGAAGTAGTTGAAGTTCAGTTGATTCACTGAGCCAGACTACAGAACTGAAATAGCAACTGACACTTGTTAGAGCTTGGGCTAACATTTTTGCAATATGTAGATGAAAATTAAACTCGCTCCTAGAGCAGTATGTTTTAGAAGCCTGAAGTGTTTGTGGATATATTCGTTGTAAAGATAAAAATTAATAACATCTGTTTGCATTGCAAGTGCCCTGCTTAGGAAATGGAGTGCAAATAACTATGCCTGGGTACCTGCCACAAGTTTAGGTCATGGTTTTATTACATGAAAATTTGCACGTCTCTCTTGTGTTTTTAAGTGTCTAAAAAAAGTGACACCTGATGGAGGTTTTGTAGAATGCTGGCTTTTTGCATGTTAGATACCTGCTAAAGATCCAACTCCTGACCAAAAGAAACTGAGGTGGGTACAAGCAATGTGAACATGAAAGCTCCCAAACTGGCAGTCATGGAGGCTATCCAATCATTATAATTATTTCCAAGTAATTTAGCATATCTCTAATCATAATATGAGGTCATCTTGATGCAAAATAATGTCTAATTAATGTCTACAATCCCTTTTCAGATCCTCATAATAGATCCCAGAGAAAAACCTTTTGGCTCCTCTTACTGGGAGCTTTTAATTCTTAATTTACATATTTTTTTTGTAATTTTTTTTTTGAGCAAACAGGACAAATCAATCTATTTGAATTAACTAGCATTTCTTCTTTGGTTTCCTAGTCTCCCTCCCTGTTACTTCTCCTTTTCTTCCCCTTATTTGGATGTTACTCTAATTTATTCAAGTTTGTTTGCAACCAGTGCATAATGATTAAAAGCCATAGGTGGGCAAGAGACTGCAGCAAAGGAAAGGCTGCAGCACTAGGGAGGAGGGAACGTCTGCAGAAAGGTCGCGTTGGTCATCTTCATTTAGTTACGACACCTTCTTGCAACAGGACTGGTAAAGGCAGCAGCAGAGTTAAGGAGGATTATGGGGCTGAGATGGAACAGTGTAGCAGAACAGTAGAAGGAACCACTCCAACCACAGAGAAAGAAAATGATAAGCACCCAAGCAGGAGAACTGACTGATAAGCACTTGCTAAAAAACATCATAAGCTGAATATTGTTTGACCTTGTTACTTTATAAGAAAGTCCCTATGAGATCAGATTTGGAAAGAACACCTGGGCAGCATTCACAGAAACATATCTCATCTTTATCAGTCAGTGTTTGTACAGCCACTTGCTTTTTCCAGTGTTCATACATATCTATTCTTTTACCTTATGGAGATGTACTGTATGCTCCGTAGCTCCCCATGGAGCTGTGAATCTCTCTAGCTGTGGGAGGTAACGCTGTCTAGTGGTTTGAGGTACAGGCTGGGCACCATGTCCTGGTTCCTTTCTTAACTTGTTCTGTATTTTCTGCATCTGTCAAGCAACAGAAACTTTTGTCAGGATAGTGGTGTCACTGTGTCTTGGAAGGGTGACAAGAAAGCCATTTTTATCACATGGTCTATAACGTGACACACTTTAGTTTTATCTGGAATGTGAATGCTCAAAAAACAAGGAACTGTAAGTTAGGTGGTGATTTTATCTCCTTGATTTCCTCATCTGTAAAAGATACGTAACAATGCTTATATATCTAGCTCCCTTGGCTATTGTGATTTATGTTTGTAATGCATTTTGAAAATAGAAATTGCTAAGTAGCATTAACTCAATCAGAAATTGTTTTTCTGTTAAACAAGATCTTTATCTTCGCTATAACTTGCCTCTGCTGATTTCAGCTTGAACTTACTGTATTTGGAATTAAATCCAATAGGAGAAGTTTAGATTCAGGGACAGAATGACCATGAGAGAGGAGGAGGGTTTTGTAAGATAGTAGATTGCTACTGGGAGATGCAATCTACAATCTTAGTTTGAGGGCCAGATCAAGGTGAAATAGTGCTCTGGCCTAATAGATGCATTCATCTAATTTTCTGGTCAATTAAAAATCAGCCCAGACAATGCATGAAGATGGTGGACATTAAATAGAATCTATAGAAATATCTCAGGGAACAAAAGAATACAAAGAAACCGAGTCTGCTATGTTAGAGCAGTCAGGGCAGTCCTAGTAAGAGGCAGTGCCCGTTCTGGGAACTTCTCTGTGCTGAATGAACTGTGGTATTCAGGATTACTTCTACACTTGTAAATAAAACAGTCCAAGGAACTGTTTGGTGGCCCCAAGGCCAGCTGGAGTGTCATGGCTTTTGACCATAAACTTTCTTCCTCTCCCACTCCAACAAAGTGGCCCATCCAAACTGTGTATTTGGAATGGTCCCTGGCTATTGCTGAAAAGTGCCCAGGCATGGTTTGAGAGCGAGCTGGTTGCTGTGGGACAAGTCCAGGATGAGGACTGCACTGTTGAGCAGCAGAGTGATGCTGTGTCGGTACTTGGGCCCATGCCCTGGCCCTCTCTGGTTGCCTAGTGCAGATAGCCCATACGTCTCTGACTCCCAGCCACATCCTATTGTTCCTCCAGTCCTTCCCTGAATTATTGGCTTGAATTCTTGTTTTATTTTTCTCAGAAGAGCATTGCCAGGATCTGAGCTACCCTCTGGAGTGGGTCAGATCACGCAGCCCATCGCTGGGTGCCTAATGAGCAGAGGGAGGCGTGCAGTCCTTTGGCACGGTGGGAAGTGCAGGCTATATGCTTGGCTGGACAGTGCGTGAAGAGTAAAAGGGTCAGTGCCCTGCCTCAACACAGTAGTGCATGTACGGACCACGATGCGGATGCATTCACAGGGCAATTATCTGAGCTGTCATTTCCCAGTCATAGCCAAGCTCTTAGGCTGTAATAACATTGAAGCAAGGAAGTGGGTCTCAGCTAGTAAAATGCCTTCTGTATGCAGAAGGCAATAGAAGCTTGGTAATGCTATAGCTTTGGAAAGTGGGATGGAAGCCTAAATAACTTATTCTAGAAAAACTAATTTCTTGTAATTTGAAAAGCTAGAGACTATCACGTAGATCATTTGTAGGTTTCTGTGTGTAGTTACACATACAAGTGTATTTACTTGACAAAACACTGGGAAAATGGGATGATGATCTGAAATTAGAGGCTGACTCAGATGACTGAATTTAATTTGTCAGCAAGTGAAATTAGTAACAATGAATAGAAGACATAAAATGACTTTATCAAATTTCCTGCACAGATCTTGTTTTACAGAAGAAAGAATGTACAGCACATAAAACCAACTCAAAATATTATAATAAATGTAAAATGATAGTCACTTTTAGCACATGGCAGAAAGAAACGAAAGAAAAACCCCAAACCCACTGCAGAAAAGTACAGATTGTGTCATTCATGCTTAAACTCTCACAGTTCCCATGAAGCATGGGGGAAGGTCTGAGTATACAACCTTTCATTAGCAGAAAGGTGTTCTCCTTGATGAGAATAAAAGGAACTTTCAGTCTTGCAAGGACCTCAGAAAGGTTCTCCTCAAAAAGGAGAAATCACAAGATGAGGCCAAAACATTTAAAAGGCTTTGGCAAGTTCCCTTTCAAGTTTTGGGGGACTTCTAAATAATTTTGAAATTCATAGACTCTTTGGCCTGTGACAATATAAATTGTTCTGTGATCTATATTGATAGTAGCAACTGGGAAACAGATGAACTCTAACAGAGTCTAGCAGAAATCTAGCAATTTCTAATTGCTTGTAATCTTTATTTCAGTTAGAATAAATTTAAGCGGACAAATAAGAGCCTGAGAAATTTGTTATATGCAAACTGAGCTGGAATGAGTATGATGTCTCCTACTGGGACAACTAAAATGCAAAAGCCCATCTAGAAGCTAGGAACAGGGGTTGGGCTATGGAAAAATAGAAACTAGCATTCCTTGGCTAGGAAAGTAGATGTAATCATGAAATGATTGTAGACTCAAGAAGCATTATTTCTCTGCAAGTATATGCCCTCTAATTCACCTGAAAGATTCTTATCTGTTTTCCCTTGTAAAGTGTGCATATATATGTAGATTACTCTTACAGATTTCTTTGCTTCCTTTCATGCTTCAAAACCTATGTTTTTCTATTGTAAAGAGGCTTTTCACTTGTGGTTGCAAGTTGCTGTGGGAGACTGTCCCAAACTAGACCTACTTGCTGTATCTGGACTATTCAGGCATGGAGGTGGGTGTGATCATCATGTTGGAGATGCAGACCCAAGCTGAGGAGAGTCAGTGTCAGAACTCTGTGATGAGGGGCATTGAGTTTATCTCATTGGGGCTCTTGTGTGACACCCTTGCAGCACTGGCTGAAGCCTTTCTGCTGCATCATGTATGGGAGGAAGAAGGGGAAGGTGACATGAACTTGTGAAAAATGCAGTGTCCTAGGTTCAAGGCTTAAGAATCTCTCTCCCTGTCCGGCCCCACCTCTAGCACAGGAAGTGTCTCCAGTTCCCTCATACCTGAAATTTTCATAGCTTGGTTTGTCTCTGCTTTGGACATCAGAAAACCAGCCTGAAACCCAGACTGCTCCTTGAAAGGTGATCTTTTGAATCTATTTCATAATGCTGGCTCTACAACTCCTCTGAAGCCAAAGGTTGAGAAGGAAGGAAGTAGCCAGGAATCTGGCTGTCTTTAACTCTCCTTAAACCTGCTGGTTGAGTGTTCCTTTGTCACATCCTGTAAGATGTTAAAGCTGGTGGTCCAGCAAGTACACAGGAAATCTCTGATGATTATAGAACCACGGTTATAAGGCACACAGTGAAATTCTGAGGAGCTCTTTGGACTTGATGATGTGAGTAGGTAGCAAGCCAGGGGACTTCCAGAGACCCACCCTGCTTCCTGGGCAGGGTGAATGGGTGAGTAAGGAAAGGAACCAGAGACAGAAAGGGCACATAAGTCCCTTTCGTCCTGGTTTGCCTTTTTTTTCCTTTTGGACATGCCATGGAGAGAGGGGATAGGGTCTCTCTCTCCTCAAGAACATGTACACTGTTGATGGACCTTGCTTAGGATGAGCAAAGACAGGGAAGGTTTCTTCTGTCGAAAGTCTAAGAGCAGTCTTGTTGTTTTAAGAACAACTCTATTAAATAAAGTGATGGAAAAATAGGCCTTTGATTCAAACAGCTTACACCCTCATCCTGCTGTAGTTACTTCCCCACTTCCCTATGACAGTACCGTGTGTGATACAGTCTCAGCTTCACATGGTTGCCAACCCTTTCCCTTTATTTTTTCATGTTTTTAAAGCCATTTCAAGTGTGCCTGTGGAGATTCCAAAAATATTAATACAAATGACATTAAAAGATGTTTCTGGTGCTCCTATTTAGACTATTCTTGGCAGAGGGCAGGGGAGTTCAGCTAGAGCTGCCCAGGCTTGCCAAAGCCAGCTGGGCAGTAGGTTCCCTCTTCTCCTCCCTCCACCGTGAAGAAGGGAAAAAAAGTCTGTCAAGCCCTAGATAAACTTTGAAAATCTTAACAGAAAGAAGTGGAGAACAGTCTAGAAGCCAGATGTGGTGGGGAGAGAGAGGAAAAGATATGGGCAGTTGTGAAATGGTAGGGGGGAAGGGATTTATCATGGGATGCTAGTAAGGGCTGCGGAGGGGATTAAAAACAGGCAAGTGAACATTACTGGAGGCTGATGATATTACAAGGGAAATAGCTGCTTGCTGCTGGCTGTGTAGGAGGCTTGTCAGACTTGGGGAAGTAAAAGCATAGTGCTTACATCAACAGGATTTTTTTTTTTTAATGTCATCTGGTCCTGTGTTGCATTTGGGCATGATATTTAGTGACCTACCTACATGTGACACATTTGCTGTAGGCACTGTTGGTTGCTGCAGCTGGCAGGGACAGGAAAGCTTGCAGAGGGGAGCTCTGGAGCATGGGGGCCCAGCACTGTCCAAGCCCTGAACACGTCCAAGCTGGGTACATCAGCATCAGCACCAGAGGTGTCCCACTGGTGATTAAAGCCATGTGAGTTTCAATCTTTCAGCTTGAACTTTGTCTCTTGAGAGCCACTGTACTGCAAGTAAAATGTATATTTGATTATGAGTGAAAAGGAGTTCCTGAGCCATCTTCAGTGTCTTGAAAACACAGGGAGGGAGGGAGGAACACCACCAAACCCTTAAAGGTTTGAAATGGTTTATCAGTCAGTGACTTTGCAGTGACTGTTGTGGTTCACAGACTCCCTTCTGTATCACTGGGCCTAGAGTTTTATTGCATGAAAAGGAATTGGACTGGATAAACCAGTAGTCTTCCTGAGGACCTAGCATGGAGTGATAATCACACAGTATTGCAGGCAGCAGAGAGAATAGGAGCAATTGTATCCCATACCTGAGTTATTGGAACATGCCTGCCTGTTCATGTGAGCCAGGAGAAAAAGATTGTTTTTCCTTTCTGAAGAGGGAAAATTGGAGGTAAGCTGTGCCAGAATCTTTCCAGGTTTAGAGAAGTGGAGGAAACACCTGCTACGCCATCAGCATTCTTGTTAACAGTGACTGCATGAGCGACAGAATCTGTCCCTTCCGGAGATGATTCAGACTCAGAAGACTCTTGGTAGTGATGACACGAACGCCTGGTAGCTCCTGAAAGCAGAACTAATGAGCAGTGCCACTCACTTAGCGTATGGTTTGACAACAGATGCACATGTTGGTAATTAAGTATTTGGCTGCATTGCATTATTTTATTTTTGGATTTCTCAAACACACACCCATCGCAATCTCTAGACACATTTGCATGATTTAAAAGTGTTAAACATATCATAACAAAGGTAGAGAAAACAGCATGGGAGAACTAAACCCCATTTTTCTGAAGGGCTTAGTAGCACATAGGCCTTCCTGTGCACCCCAAACCTAGGAAACACAGACCCTGTATGGCAAAAATATACACAGCAAATCATCCCAGGGACTCCTCCCATGCTGAGTGGAGCTATCTCTGTGGTTTCAGACCAAACTCTTGGCCTAGAGTTTTTTTCCACTGTATGATCACATCCATCATTGCTTGTGACCCAGCAAAGGCTTGGAATGACTTTGAACTTCATGAACTTCATAAATACCTGAATGCAATTACACCTTGCAGCGCTAGAGAGCAGATTCAAATACTTCATCTTAGAAAATATCTTCTGGAATGCTTTATTCTGTCCTTGCATGCCAGCAGTTAATGTGTGTCAACATGTTAATGCTGACCTCAGCTACAAGCTGCAGAATATGTACACAATGGTGCTTGCTGGAGCATCTTGCTCCCAAATTTTGAACCTTTTCTAACTCAGTCCAGATACTTATTAAAGCTCTCATTTGGAGCCCATGAAGCTTTGCTCTATGTATCAGATGTACCAGAGGAATAATTGCCCTAGAAATGATGGAATTGCTTCCCAGCCTGCTCTACCCAGGTTTTTGTGGTGGGATGTTGGAGGAATTAGGGTGCATCATAAGGGTGCATCATGCCATTATGGAGAAGAAACGATGACTGGGGAGGTGACGTAGTCCAGGAATAATGCATGACATTATGGTTTTCCCTTATAGGGAAATTATCCCATGGGTTTCCTTTTGCAGGAAAGTTGAGAGCTAGGCGACTATGTTGAATTTGAGTTCATTTTGAGATTCTGAAAGCCGCAGAATTAGTGAGATTTGTTCTCTATCCTGATGTTAGTGGTCTATTGGAATATCCCTGTAAAACTACCTGTGAAGTTGCTAAGTATTTTGAATGTCTGGAGTCTTGTCTAGAAATTCTCAACCTTGTTTTATAATTCAAAGAAATTCCAAGAATTTGTCATCACTGACTTCAAAAGTATAATTGTTCACAGACTGTGCCATCTTTCCATGAAAAGATAAAGGAAGATCTTCTTTTTTTTCCCTCTCTATATTTGTAAGCATCGTTCTAGAGCTGAAATTTTACTGACTGAGAGGTGTCTCTGTGTGTCTTTCTGTGTTCCTGTTCACTGGCTGGAAAGTCTGCCTGTATATACCAGAAAATGACTACAGTTTAGACTGAAGTGGAGGTTAGCAATGCTTAGTGAAAAAAGAATTTAAGTCAGTGCTGACACTGAGAAGAACATTTAGAATCTTGATGGAGAAAGAAATGAGAATACTGAGAAGAAAGATGTGACCAGGCAGCTCCACCTACAAACTTTAACCCTCCAGGGCAATCTCAGGTTTCTGCTATGAGCTAGCATAAAAAACAGATTACATCCTAACCTAGACTACAAGCATGAGAGTATTGGAAATCTGTTGCAGGTGTTTGATGGTAAACAGTGTTTATAGCTGCCAGGATGGAAACATTTATGTGTGTGAGTGAGTGCAAGTGGAGGGCAGGCCTCAAACTTTCACCCCATAACATTCACATTTCGGTTTTGCTTTGCTGAGAACTAGATGCCCTGTGATTTCAGTGAATTTAAGAAAACACTGATGATTTTACTTGAGTATGTCCTGTGTTAAAATTTGAAATGCTAGAACCACCTGAGAAGTAGTGGGCTAATTTATCACAGGAACAAAAATATACAATGGAGACTGAATGGAAGAGGATGAGTTCTGACAGGCATGCCTTTACTTTTTCAAGCAAGTATTTTTTGCTTGGGTGGGTGGTGCATTAGTTATATATACAACTCATGCTTTTAGCTACAGCAAAATGTGAGAAGACATAATAATAGCTCTTCACGTTAAGGCTTCCTCTTTTTTTTTTTTTTTTTTTTTTTTTTTGTTTGAGACTTTAGATTATTCTCTTTCTGAGAACTCGGGGGAAGTATTTTTAATACCTCTCAGTGTGAGTGGTGACTGGGCTGCCCTTAGCCTAAGATGAAAATAGCAATAAATTTACTAGGGAGTTGAGCCAGAAGGTTGGACTTCTAGTGCAAGACTCCTGATTACTGCCTGTTTCCCAAGTCAGTCAGTAAGATAAAGAAAACAAACATATCCATCCAAAATACAAGGCAAATACATCTTTGATGACTTTGTGTGTGTGAAGGGCTAAATATGCTCTAGTGGTATATTTTTTCATAGGGGAAAAAAAAAAAAAAGTAGTATTAATATAACCAAAAGGGCAACATGTTTACTAAATTTTTGCTCTACACACAGTGGTTGACAATTGCCCACAATGAAATTGCACCACAAGCAGGACTAAGGAACCTGTTGGTCTCCTCCATCAGGACTGTGTAGGCTGGAGCAGGCAGGGAGGGGACAAGAGGTGTTTACCACAGCCCCAACACACCCACTGCCAGTGCATTTTGTGGGTGGGGTGGATGTTAAGGAAGGGAAGGTTAACGAGCTTGTTCAAGAGATCTTGTGCAGCAAACCACTAAGGGAACATCCTGCCTTCTTGGGGTAAAATGTTCCTCCTTGCTTTCCCTTTTGGAAATTGCAGTTCTTAACTCTCACTTATGCCAGTCTAGAGTAAAAAATACAAGAACATGAAATGGCTGGTCCAGCTCTGTCTTTTGATAATGGTCAACGAGATGCCTGGGGAAAGTATACAGGGCAAATGCAGGAATATTTCCATATAAATTTCCTTCCTTCCTTCACCACAGAAGTCCGTGTCTAGTACTCAAATGGATGTCTGTCTTGTGAATTTGTGTAACTGCATCTTGAGATCATACACTGTTCACAATATCCTTTGGCAAGGTGCTTCTCCTTTTAAGTACCAGTTCTGTTGAGAAGTACCTCTCCTCATTTTGGCTGTCCTCTGATTTCTATTTTGTGTCCCTCATTCTCAGTGATCATTTCTTATTCATCTTTTCTGTGTCACTTTTTGCAAGAATCATACCCTTTAATTTTCTATTCCAGCAGTGAAACATCTGAAATCCCATCATGTGTGCACCTTTGCATGTTCAATGGAGGCTGTGATATGGGGCTGCAGAGGGTCTTTCTGGCAAGGAGGTCTTCAGTATAGGCTTAAGGTGTCTCCTTCCTTGACTGCAGAGTACCCATATAGGCACTTGTCTTCCTCAACTCCAAGGGGAAAGGGCAGGGAGGTCTGCTGAGGTGTCTGACCTCAGGGAGCCATGAAGAAGTCATCCTTGTTTGCTTAATGCATGTGAAAGAGGTGCAGGGATGAGGGAGCACAGCGTGGGAACAATGCATCCTGCTCACTTCAGAAGACTCAATAGGACTGTAAAATCATCCTATTAATAAAATGACACCTATTTCTAAATCTTGGGAAGGTACATCTTAACCCCAATCCAACATAACAGAAAAAATCTTGAAGTCAAGTGAGGTAGAACTGGTTAGAGTTCAGGACTGGGGTGTGCAAAGCTTCATTCAGTCACAGAGTCCTACCCGCTGTGAGCTGCCCCAGGAGGGGCCGGGCAGGTTGAGGAGCAGCGGGCTCAAGCAGGCATTTCCACAGTGCATAGGCTGACAGCATTTGAAGATCAGAATGCCCAACTTTCCTTCTTTTTTTCCCTTTAAATTGGGCAGATGCTTTAAAAAGCAGACATTTCTTCTTTAATTTGAGGCTGTTAATTCATTTATAAACTACATGTGCTTCATGAGTGATTATGCTAATGTACTTAAGACTATTTAAACCCTTGTGCTGATTAGCCTAACCATTCATTTTAACTACATTGTACAAATAAGATGTTATCTTAAAAATGTGTCTAACAAAACTTCATAATCACAAATATGGTACTTTATTGAATGCAACTATTGGCTTTACTGAATTCAGCCACTTACACTTTAATTTTTAACATTCTGTTTTGCTTTGTATTCATGTATACTATATGGTGGGACTAGGCTGGTGGAATGCATGTAATGGCAAAAATAACCAGTTAAATTTATATTTCATCCTGTCTCCAGGCAAAAGAATTTTTGGGATACACTCAGCTCATGCATGCAGAGGAGCAAGCAGGCTGTAACCCCTCCGAGGCAGGTGGGATGCATTGGCTTTCTGCCGTGAATTAGCACAACATGGCCCTGGCCCTAGTTTCTGTTATGAGGTCTGCCAGGTGCTACGGGGCTGCAGGCAAATCACTTAGCCCAGCGGGTCTGGTTTTCCCCATCTGTATGGGGTAATGATGCTTAGCTACCTTTGACGTTTACTGATGAGAAGTGCTATCTGAGTCATAGCCATTGTTATTAAAGGTATCTGGAGTGATGATTTTTTTGGGTGGCTTCATGCTGAAGGTGGCTGAGGCCATTCTGGGCAGGTTCCCCTGGGGCTATCATGGTATTGGTGTTGTCATCTAGTGTCATGATCCAGGGAGTATAAAGAGAAATGAGGATCAGTGCTCCCTCTGTAATGCTCTGAAAGCAGTAAGGGTATTTTGAATTATTTGCTTGATATACAAAACTTGTTGCCAGCTTGCAGAAGGTCTTCTGCCAGCAGAATCCCAGGACATGACTCTGCTGGAGGCACTGAGCCTTTCGATTTGGAGAAGAAGCAAACCCATTCTGTCGTCTCTGAGGGAAAATGACAGAGTTCTCTGACATTTTTGTTGGTACATATTTCAATAATCTGTCTTTAAACAAATTTAAATTAAGAAGGCTTTTGGTTGTGTGTTGCTACATGACACCGGCACACCATGAAGTCAGGAAGGCTGTCCTTTTGGGAGAGGGCTGCTGGGCAGAGTGGCCCAGTCCCTACCTGGCCTGCCAGCATCCCAGCCACACTGGTTATGGGGCACAGCCATGCATCCCCCCAGCCCCGAAAGGAGCTGCGAAGGACCAGTGGTAACCAGGATGGGCACTTCTAAGACCTGCTTTGGCTGTTTGTTTGGGCTGGCTCTTCCTTTGTGGACTGAGCAGGCATTAGAAACTGCTAACTGAACTCTGGGCTTTGTGTGAAATAACTGCTAATGTCAGAGTAAAACATACTTAACTCATCTGTAAATTACCCTCATCAACAGCAATGTTTATGCCTGATAGAAAGCCTAAGCACCAATTACGGTTGTCATTTCCTGAGGTGCCATCCGGGGTAGGTGTGCAGGGTGGACATGTGGAGAAAGGGAAGGGGCTCTGCGACACAGGGTCATGGCAGCAGCTCCCCAAGGAGCCCAAGAACTGCCTGCCCTGGGCTGTTAGGATCCCTGGCAGCTCACCTTGGCATCCTCCATCCTCCTTATCTCTGCAGCAATCTCAGAATTATATCACAAGTATTATTTTTTCTTTTTTTCTAGATCTGGTGCTGCTGGTGCTATATGGAACAAAAACCACTGAGGTGTTTCCTGCCCCAAGATGGCCACTCTCTGAGTCACAGCCACTCAGGCAGGATACAGAGAGCAGGCTGACTTGTGTTGTGGTCCTTGTCTCCCTTTGCTATCAGAGTCGCATTCGCAGAATCAAAGAGGGGTAATCCTCCCTCCCATCCTCTTCTTCAGGGGTAAACTGTGTATTGGGGAGATTGGCAGAAGATATAAAAGAGAAGAAAATGTGGGAAGATAGCAGCTGGCCTGATCATGGAGGGTGGGATGCGAGAAATACAATAATACACACACAAAAAAAGAGGCAGAAATGAACCAAGAGGAGAAGTGAGGATCTTGAAGGAGTGATAGACAATGCTGTTTTGATATTTATATTTTTTTCTGTACCTGATAGACAGTTTGTTTCTGGGAGGCTCTGTACTCTGTGCCCTGCTTGGGTACACATGCAGGAAATGGATCTAATCTTGTCCTAAAAGTTCACAACTTGCATTGACTATTTTAAGAACTCTGATGAGTAAAAGAAAGCAAATTCATCCCAGGATCCATCAGTGGCATAAAACTATAAGCTCAGCATAGAGCATCAGATAATACTAGTGGGAAAAAAAAAAAAGTCTGAGATAGATATCTGTATTGTATATCTAACACTAAAACTACTTTCAAAAATGTGCTGTGGAAGGAACACATGGAAGAAGCTATGCTACTTTACTAAAATGTGGTATTTAAAGACTACTTTACCCAAAGGGGCAACTGCTTATACACATGCAGCCCCATCAAGCAGAACCCCTGCACCCGCCCGTTGGGAATAGTGACACCTGTGCACGCGGGTGCTGGCTTTTGCATACACAGAAGCTGCTTTTAGGGTGCATGAGTGCAAGCACTCCTCCCTGAACATCTGCAGGTGCGGCTGCATGCAAAGAGGCAAAGGGAAGTTGAAAGGAGGCAGTAGTATGTGCCCTTCATGGTAAAAAGTCATGAGTCACACTTCAAAATACTGTAAGATTCCATGTTTTTAGGCTTTTCTCTGTAACCAGGAAGGCCAGAGTTCCAAGGAAAGCAGGTAATAGCCTCCAGGAAAGAGGATTGTGAGCTCAGCAAAGTGCGGGAGCTGACAACTTTACCCCCAAATGTCTCAAAACAGCTGCAACTGAACTGCCTACAGCACAGATGTGGTGGCACACTCTGTCACCATTGAAGTGTAAACTAGGAGACCCTCTTGCTGTCCTTGTAGAAGTGGGGAGTGAAGCAAAAAGCTGCATAGCTTGTGGTGATGCAACTCCCACAAGAATGGCAGCATCAATGCAGGGATGTTGCACATCAGCACAGCTTCCTTCATACACATGTGTACAAAATGCAGCCTAAAAATGTGTGTGTGTGGGTTCTGCTTTGCGATGAGGCATGTCAAGGTCAAGCTAGATGCATGAGGGTTAAACACCCATCTCACTGGGTAACAGTTGCATTTTATTTAACAGATGTACTTAGTGTCATAAGAGAGTTCTTAAGTAGAGAGATGTACAGAAGGTATGTTGGATGGATTTTAGGACGGATTATAGAGCAAAATGAAGCCAACTACATCATGAGCACAAAACCATGCTGGTTTTTCTTCCATGACTCTACTTAGGGGAGTTAAAAATCTTATGTACTTTCTTTATTTAAAAAAATAATACCAATATTTATATTTGTATGGATTTCTCTGAAAATTTTTCATGGTCCTGAGAGCCACATTGCAGGGAAACTTACTACTGAAAAGCAAATAGAGACATCTAAAAAAGCAATATGAGTAAGAAGAGGACCTAGTCGATGATTTAATTGGAATCAATGGGAATTGTGCCATTTGCCTTTGATGGCAGCTGAATCAAAGCTGAAACACCGGCTGTAGTTTATTTTAGATTACTGCCTGTCTGAGTTTAGATTTCAGATATCTCCACAGGGTTCCTTTTCTTTTAACTATCTACAATTTATGGCAGCAATATATATTCTAAATATTTTCTTTTACCAGAGGATCAGCTGAGCCTGTAAGGTCTGTGGGTGAGACAAGCCCTTTCCCTTTTTTTCCAAGAGGGAGGACTGCAAGGTGTGAGTCTAAGGAGGGTGGGTATTGCACCGCAGGAGGATGTGCCTTGGGACCAGGCCTCCAAATCTGTGTGAATGCAAAGGTGAAAGATTCAAGCAAGTTGTACTACTCAGCACTTCTCAGGTAGAGATATGAAGAGCAGAAGCCAGCTGAGTAGGCTGGAGACAGAGCCTGCAGGGTGAAAATCTCAGCAGGTCATTGGCTGAGAACTAAGCTCTAGGGGTGAGGAACCAGTGGGGAAGTTGGGGTGGAAGAGCCTGATGTTGCCAAATAAATCCTTAATCTTTTGGAAAGTGCTGCATTGTTGTGAAACAGAGCACAGGGGGAAATATCCTCATGTAGGGAAGAAGGGAAAAATAAGGCCTGAAGTAAAGAAAGAGGCTTGCAGAAGGCAACAGGGAAATGGTATCCATCTTGGATAGAGGTGAGATTAACATTTATGTTTGAGTAGCAGTACTCTTCTTGCTGGTAAATGTATATGATTATCTTTGGGTGATGAATGAAAAATAGTAGGCAGTCTTTGAGAACAAATAAAGTAGTTGCTGAGAAGTCAGCATCTTCTGCAGCCTCTACCTGCTCTTTAATACTCATTAGTGGGAAGGGAGAGGCAGAGGTCTCTACAGGAGGTTTAGACAATAAGACAGACAGGGAGGAACTAGTGGTGAGCACTTGAGACACTGAGAGTGATGAACACTTGAGCACTCTGACCTGGAGAATGGGTAACTTTGATGTTGGAGGGAGAAGACAAGTTTTAGAAAACAGAATCCAGGAAAAAAAGTTGTGAATGTTGGGTAAGGGGAAATGTCTGAGGGGTTAGAGTACAAAAGTAGCAGCATCCTTGTGGAGGCATATATGGGAACTGTGAGCACATGTTGAGGCTTTGTAACAGCCTAGCCAGGAATCACTAAAAAGTCACTAAGAGGTGAGGTGCACCTTAAAGTTGTGGTTTGTAGAGTTCTCTGGAGGAGTACTGCAATGGGTCATTTTGCTTGACAGGTTTACCAAGGCAGAGCATCATGACTGTGTATTCTCCTTATCTCTTTTTATCTAGTCAGAGGAGAGAAATGCTGGACATGAAATAGGCACTCAGCTCTGCTCCAGTCCCCTCAATAGCTAGGATCAAACCATTGATCAAGCCTTCATATTTCAAAGGCATAACAAAAATCCTCATGCTCTTCCCCTTATAAACACTCTCCCACTGATGTGTATTACTGAAGGTGCCCAGAGCAGATGCTATCTGACAGTGTAACAGAAAGCAACTGATAGACAATTTGCTCAGCTAGAGCAACCAGAGCTGAAGAGGTAATATAACCCGCCAGAAGCGAGGACAAATGATGACTGAGGTGTTTCTATCTCAGTAAATTGTACAACACATGCTCTGCTGTCCTTGGGTCTGATTCTTCATTTCTTGAATATTCTAATGCGCAAACAATGTTGTGAGTTTTGGGCATGTGGAGAATGTAGCTAAGGCTCGACCTGTAAAAGGTGTTAGCAAATTATTGCCTAAAGCACAAAGGCCACCTGGACTTGTGTCTACAAAGGTTCCAGTGGCAGTAACCAGATGAGGTTTTGTTGAGTTGCTCTGAATAGGAAGAACATTTTTTCTTTGCTAAAAGAAACTAGAATTTCTGGAGCTGAATATTAATGAGACTATTCAAAACTAATATAAGAGTAGCCTCTCTCTGTCAGTTGATTTGAATAATGTCATACTGAAATTAAAAAAGCCCTCAACCCCCCAAACAAGCCAAAGCAAAATACATTGTATCAATTTTTAATTTGTTAACATTATTTGAGTGGTACATGCTTTCTGCATCTCTGAGACGCAAATGATGAGATACATCCTCCAGTTACCTGTACTAGGTTCTCCTTTCTTATTTCAGTGTGATTACATTGTGTTGAAAATGCTTAGGGTGAATGCATGCATTCGGACACTCTTACCAAAACCTCTAAAGAATGAGAACAATTAGCAGTATAGGGGACCAAGCTGTTTACATTATCATTGTTCAGTTTAATAATTCAGTTTCTCTTTAACAGGTTTTCTCTGTGTGGTTTCATGAAAGATAATTTTTGGAAGAAAGTTGTGCAAGAGTGGAGAGAGTTAAGGATCAAGACAGATCTCCACAAAGTGAAATTTATCTGTTCACTGTGAACCCAGAGCTCGACAGTCGATTATGACATAATATCAGCCCAGAGATAAACACAAAGAAGTTCATTAATGTGGGTGGCATGATTGGCATGAAACAGAAATAGTACTTAGCATTTATAAAGTAGTATTATTATGGTTAAACAGTTTAAATGTAATGGTTCAAACAGACAACATCCTTTTTAAAAGTAGGAAACTGAGGCTTATTAAGGCTTAATGACACACACAAGGTGACATCGTGAGTTTGAGGGATAAGCAACTGAATTAGAAGACCTGACTTCCATTATAACGCTCTACATTTGGTGATAATCCACAACAGAAAGAATGAATGGAAATAAAAAAAGACAGATGGAGAATGAAAGGAAACGTGCCTAAGTGTTTGAAATAAATACATACAGTGGGCAAGAATGAAACTGGTAATTGAAACCTTTGCTCACTTTTAAAAACAGTTAAATGTATTTGCTTGCTGTGCATTTGGAATAACAGGCTACTGAAAGGAATGATGGGGCCTGTGAGAGAAAGTGAAAGCATTTACTGAGGATGTTGCTAAAAGCTATATTTTTGTCTCCATTTTCAGGAAGGCAAAAGAGGACAGATGGCAGAAATTTCCCAAGGGAGAAAAGAGAATTACTAGAGAAGATCAGGATCAGACCTGCACAGGTGATCATGAAATTGAAATGCCTGAAAACTCAATTTCTCAGGGTCAATATAACCCATGCCTAGGTAACCAGCTTCTCTGAATTCTGAAGCAGATGGGACAACAGGAGAAAACTGGGAGTTGCTGGAAGACGGGTAAGACTATAATGTCAGTGATGACCTGGAGGGAATCAAAGTACATGAAAGTGTTATCAACTGGATGGTTTCTATTTTATGTGTGTTTCTGCACCACACACACTGCTGGAGTATCAGAGCACCTTCAGTAGCATCAGCCATGTGGTCTTAGCTCTCTCATCCTCTCCTCCTGGGAGAACAAATGTGTTTTGGAGGGCTTTGTTTCAGTAGCATTTTTTTGTAATTATTAGTGGTGTATTGTAGAATATTTGTTGAAACAGGATGGGCTGAGAAGTGCAAGGTTGTAAGTTAGGGAGCTGGCTGCATTTCACAGTATCAGTTGGTCCTGGAAGAGGTCTGGTTGGACTGGACATTGCTGGAGATTAAGGAAAATAAGAACAGGCGCTCTTCCTCCGTTGCCATAGCTGTTGACCTTATCTCCAGCTGATTTGCACTGCTTTCTCTCTGCTTTAGGGATAAAGACCTTTTTCAGACATGACCATCAGACTCCAGCTGTACATAGGAATGCGGTTCTGTTCCAGTCCCCGTCTAACAGATTTTGTGAGATGCCTTTTCCCTAATGCCGTGGGAGCTAAATCCCTAAACATCTTTAAAATCTATGTTGACTTTATTCCAATTTTGTCCATCTATCAATTGCACAAGTGCACACAGTGTCCCTCTGTTTTTGCATCATTTAGGTAAATACTGTAGTATGAAAAGAGACAATAGCCATGGGGAGGGTGCTGGAAAAGTTGAAGAGGAGTACAGTGATACAGCTTAATACTGTGATTTGATTATTCACGGTCAGCATAATTGTGTGAGAAATACTATGTCTACCCAAAAAAATCTGGTTTTGACTTTGCTGAGGAAATGCTAAGTATTTCAGTGGATTGACATTGTGATTAGAATTTGACTTACGGACCTTATGGAACAACTGGGTATTATAAATGTAATACGGGATGATCAAGCTTATTCAGTACTGAGGAGAAAGCTTCTAGTTTTAGGGAGCCTCTTCCAGACCAGTGTCCAAAGTGTTATCAACAGAACTGATACCTTCTCTCTCTTCTTAGTGGATGTCACAAAGACTTGCCAAAGGAGGCGTGAGCTCTAGGAGATACTCAAGAAGTGCTTCATTTCCTATGTTGATGGTAATGACTGTTCCTGTTAACGTCAAATCCTCTTGTCTGGTCACAGCTGAACCGATGATGGGCTTTACAATCATCTTGCTGGATCCTGGTGGGACTGCTCTGGAAGAATTAATGTCCAAAGTAAGAACAATTTCTGGACAACTAAGAAAAAGCCAGAGAATATTTTGAGCTGGAACTAACAAGTTACCAGTGCTGACCACTGAACTGTGTTGGAGACACTTAGGCACTCCTGGATTTCATATAGCTTCACTTTTATCTCTCAGAATTTGTTTTTTTCTTTAACAAAAAGCATTTTTTTCCTGATATTAAGAAACCCTTACTCTTTATGTCTTTATGTCCCTTACTCTGGAGTTACTACTAATTCTAACTTGTAAATGTTGAGGGTGTAATATACAGTATGTTACTATCATCTAAAAGGTGCAAGTACTGATGCAAAAAGTCACTTGCCTTGCAAGTATGCCCGTTGTTGTCCACAATAAATATCTCTTTGAGGGAAAGAATAGATGGAAAAGAGGTCGTGTGTGGCTTATGTTGATTGAAGCTATGTTTGTGCCCAGAACAGTAAAGATACTGTTCAGTACTTATCTTCCTTGTGAAAATATTACCATTGTAACAGTACCAACATATCTATGTGTGTCAGTTGTCTCTCAAGCAAGCACCAGCTGGGGAAGTTCATTCTGCCACATCACATATGTAAGTGGTCCCTCTTACTTTAGTTGGAAATCATCCTCCTGTGTTCTACACAGTGTCAGCTGTTGATGTGATCACACTGCTGACACTTCTAAGTTCATCTGTTTGCATTTCGTTAAGGTGCCTTACCAGGCAGTGCTATCGGATGAAGCTTTGCCCAAAGGCACTCCCATGCTCGAGGTTAGGTGGGACGTTAGGCCCAGCTGTGAGTTGTGTGTGGTACATAAGGTTCACAAGCCTAGGAATAGTCTTTACAAGTTTTGCCATGTGCTTGAGAAGCTCAGCTCCTTTCTGCCTCTGCACAGCTTACAGTGCTTAGTGGTTTAGTGCCGCTGTTCTCACAGGCCTTCCCCGTCCCCTTCCCAGCAGTGCTGGGGAGGAGAGTTTGTGCTCACACAGCATCTAAGTCCAGATCAGAGGTGTAGCTTGCTTGAGTAGGATGCAGGTGGTAGGAGTGGGAGCGTGCAGTTGCTGGCAGTGGCGCTGGGTGACAGCTAACCAAGGCGGCTTCCTCCTCCCACACGCAGGGCCCCGCCGAGGAGCGCTGTGAGCGTGGTGCCGCTTGGATTGCTTCTCTGTTCTCGCTTGCTGCTGACATGTGCCATGGGCTCTCGGTCGGTCGGTGTGGGTGGGATGAGGTCACGTCCTCTGTACCACGTCAGAATGGGAGTGACGAGCATCTCCCATCTCCGTGCATGAGGAGTCAGCTTCCAGAGAGGTTTGGTAGCACAGGCAGTTCTTGGTGTGCTGTCATCCCGTGAGGAGCAAGTTTGCTTTGTTCAGACTTATTTCTTACACCAAATACTGACCAAAGTTACATGTTGGTCTATGCCAGCAGTAAATTTGTCCCTGCTGTTTTCATCCTTCATTTTTTTAAACCATATTCTTATGAATGATCAATGTGAAATGGGCTATGAATTAAAGAAGAAAATTAACTCTATCTTAGTTCAGTGTGAGGTATTCTGCATACTTTAAATCAGATGTATATAAGATGGTCAATCTCTTTCTCATCCCATGGCAGGACTTTAGTTTCTCCTTGATTAGATATGGTGTCTGGCTTAATATGGGCTGAGGCTGGTTGAATAGACCTGGTTATTGTATTTACTTGGGCAGTAATTGAGATTGATACCCACTGAGATCACAGCAAGAGTCAAATGAAATTTAATTCTATTGCAGTCAGAGGTGCTGCTTTGTATGATGCCCAGCACAGTGGTCCATCACTGGTACTCCTCAGTGCACTGGTAATAAAAATACTAAGTAATAAAGCTAATAATAGTTTAGTGAGGGTGTGTTTGAATTGGGCGTTTACAAGAACAGATCCTCACCACATCTCTTACATACCTTTTCAAGGAAATCTTAAAAACCTTTTTATTTTTTTTTCCTCTTAAGTCTGTATTCTTTTTATACCTGTGAATCTATGTACATTGTGTATTATGAACATCAAGTATTCACTTCTTTCCAAGCTGCAAACTTTTACTATGGATAGAGTATCAGTAGGAATAATAAATAGGAACTAAATTTACATTATTTCTTTTCTTTTTTTTTTTTGCAATTTACATGTTATGCTTCTGGATCCTAAAGCAAAAGGAAATGTGTTTGACGCTAAAATTGGCTTTGTGGCTCCAGTTTTCTCAGCTCTGCACCACCTGCCTCTAATCAAACTGTCCAATTACAGGAAACAATTGTTTTCTTGCTTTCTGTTAAGTGCAGAAATTCATCCACTAAAAGACTCTTTACCAAATGTTGCTTTTAACAAAACCACTTTCACAATGTATTTGAAAAAAATGTGCTGATGTTAACGTCCAGCATGCATGTTAGGATCCAAACATATGGTCACCAAGATCCACACAAGGTCATTCACAGAATAGTAATATTTATCTTAACTGATTGTAGGGTTTGGAAATCTCTGTTGTACTGGGAACAACTCGGTGGACATTAATAGAGTTTCACTATTGTGGTAAGCTGAGAATCAGGCCCTGACCTATAATTATCACGTACATGAAGAGCACTGATAATACAGAAGGGAAATTGGTCTCCCTAGATATGCTTCCTTAATGTGAGACAATGACTTCAGGCTGTTTCTAAGCTGCAAATCTTCCAGGTGAAGTCTTGCTGGAGTAGAATAAAGTAGAATAAAAGGCAGAGTAAGAGGATCCAGCTTCGGTTAACAATGCTTTCCTTGCAAAATTAGATCTCACACCAAATTATAGGCTTACACTCGGTCAGTCCTACGGAAATACATGAGTGAGATCATATAGAGAAAGTGAATATACAACTTGTCCTCTCTCATTTTAACAATGATGTTTACTGTCTTCACCTAACAACTGATTTTTATTAAAAAAAAAAACGGACTGATAAGGAAAATATTAAGAATATCCTATATAATTTAGGAGCTTACCAATTATACTAAAGGTATTTGATTGCCTCACAACTTTGTATGAAATAAAATAGACTAAGTAAGAATGTAATGATCCTAGTTAAGAGGCCTGTATAAAAAGACATCTAAAACAGTGTATAAAAAGACATCTAAAACGCAGTACAATTTCCATGAGAAGCATAAGACAGTTACTGGAAGTGACTGAGTAGAGGAAACATGAGGAGCTACTATTCACTGTCTCATAACATGAGAAGGTGGGGGGTATTCTATGAAATTGACAGTTGATAAATGCAAAACAGATAAATGAGTAACTTGTAGGCATTAACTAGTAAGCCATCAGCATGTGGAACTGATTTCCATAGGAAATCTATATTAAACTGCAGCACAATTGGCAGTGTTGCTACAGCCATGTTGAGAGGGTTGATGTACTAAAAACTACTTTTTGTTTCCAAAATGTGTTTAATATGTGTTTGCATACTCACATACAACTTGCAGCTATGCTAACTGGATCAATAGACTGTGATTTCCTCTGTTAGTTGAATCAGTAAGGAGGTGTTTGGTATACACTAGAAAAAGCTTTGGAAATTGGATACAATGCACTATATGAGAATTTCTCTTTGTCCTCATAATTGTACTTGTCTATGCCTTTTTTTTTTTTTTCTCCCACACTTTTCAATTTTTCTGCCTTTTAAATGAAGATCAAGAAGGGAACAATACTGGAGATTTCTATGTTGGCTGGCTTGTACTGTTTAGCAACTTTTTGTTTGTGCGCTGAAGTGGGGGTTGGGGAATATATCACTTTATTCCTCTTATTTCCAAGATTGCTTTAGTCACACTTGAACGGTTAATCTTGCTGCATTTATATGGGTAGCGCAGTGGTATATAAGATAAGAATAAAAATTCCGTAACTATAGAACAAATCTCTGTTGCTTTTAAAAGAGAATAAAAGAGTAACCTAACACAAAGCAAATGTTGCTTGCAGTGCAGTAAAACCCAGACAAAATCTGAAATGCTCCATAAAAAGGGAGCCAGCATGTTTACCAATTATTATTCCTATGGCATGGATGATTGTTTCATTTTATTATGTAACCTGTTATTTATTACAGTGCCCATCAACATAGTAACATCCATTCTTCACATGATGGGTGCAGCTATATTTTATATATGTTAGTCAAAAAATGTGAACTAATACAGCCTGACTTCTCTGGAGCTCTAAGCTCCAGAGGCCTGAGAAGCCAAACTAATACCGTGAACCGTAAGTGCTTGGGTCTAGTGGAAAGTAGGTACGAAGAGATGCAATTCTCAGCACATTGCAGTTTGTGCCTGTGTCTGTTTCTAAAAGGAGATATAAGGTTTGGTGCTAAATCTTGGGTAATGCAGAGAAGAGGATTTGGAGAGCAAAGGAGGTTCAGAGCAGTGGAGAGTGCTGCCTAAAAATTCTTCGTATGGGTGAAAATGAACATAGGTATGTATGTTCTATATATATCATATATAGAGATTTCTATGGAGTTTTTAGAGTTATAAGAAGCTGGAGTGCTGGATGTGAAGGTACTGAGGTAAGAGTAAGGTTAGTGTGTTGCAATGCAAGGTTGAGGGGTATGGGTATAGAATGTGTCCCGGCACAGACACTGCAAATGCTGGGAATTGGAAAAAGAGGTATCATACAGGGATAATTCGATTATTATAAAACCTTTGCCCTTGTTATAAATTGACCCTGTTTTTCTTACTGAAGCAGGGAGAGGTTGTCCTCTGATTTCCAAGTTTCCTTTGATATATTCCACCTGAATGGTTATCCACTGTTGGTGTCTTGCTTTCCAGTTTGTAACATGGTCACCCTGCACATCTGCACACATGGAGGGTTACTGCCAGCCCGGCCCTGCCACTGGTGACCTGATGATGTTCATGTATTTGAGTGCATGGTCATAATCAGGGAGCAAAAAAGAAATGGTATGTTAAAGAAATAAAGAAAGATAAAAGCAGAATTTCAAAGCATCGGCGGTTCTGCCGGTCCCATAGTGACACCTCCCACCTGGAAACACGTGCTGCACATCCTGCGTGCCTTATGGCGGTGCAGCCTTTCCCTGCTGCGTGGTGGGCAGCAGGCAGTGTGAGCTGAGATGGAGAGCAGTGAAAGCCTCAGCCTGCTGTAAGGACTCCCTGAGGGGTAAGAATGTCTCTGCACACCAGAAAAAGTTTTACTTTAGAATTTCTGCTATTGCCAGTTGTTTCAGGTTTTGGTGCATAAACCTTCCAGTGTCATACACTGGAAGGATCTAGATTACACAGGTCTATATAAGTGGGTAGAATATGCTCATTATTATGGTTTCACACCCTTCAGCTCCCTCTGGGATTATCCCCAGGCAATGAAATTTTTATGTGAAAGAAAGAGGCACACACAAATTGCCCAGATGCCATCTTTGCTTCCTGCCCTTCATGCCCCATCTTACTGCATTTCCTCTGCATTTGTCACTAACCAGAATCATGTGTTGGTGTGGGGCTTGCAACTCATTTAGTCCTATAGGAATAAAAACCCTGAGTTTAAATATGCATATCTAATTTTCCCTTTTGGAAGAAAAAATGGGGGAAAAAAGACTTTTAACATGTATGCCTCACATTACTTAGTTATGCAGGAATGTCCAGTATCCTGCAAGAACTGACCCAGGGCCCAGCAAGTCTAACAGCCAGCAGGTGCCCCCAAATGGCTTCAGAAGAAGATGCAAGAAACATGACCTTCAATGCAGTGGAGAACATGGCTGAAGTATCACCATGTTAGCAAAGATTGGCCGTGTGATTTTAACTGGGTAATTGTCACGCTAGCACTGCCAATGACACAACCTTGGAAGAGGCTGTCACTGAAACTGGTGACCCTCCTTTTGAACTAAAACCAAGAACTATTGGTCAGTCATCCCTCTGGCAATTCCCTTGTGGGTCAGAATGGTATTTGGTTTTGTATTTAACTGTATTGGTCAAAACGGTAATGAACAAATTTAGCCTTTTTATTCTGGTCACAGTGCAAGTAGTTTCTAGAAAGAGACATAGCCTGCAAGATGATGATGCTGGTCACGTGGCTTTTTGAGTGGGTAGCTGAAACATTTTAAGTAACCAAAAATAATAGTAGGGAACATACGATAGCTTTTTGTTATGATTTTTATTTCATAGGACAGTCTTTAGCTAGTTATTCATGCCGAAATTCATTACTTTCAGGACTCACAAATATATTTTATGACTATCTAACAGCTTGTCTGCATATTGGAACACAACCTCACAAATAGCAGCACAGAAGCATTCGCAAAATTAATTTAATTAGTATTCTACCAGCTCTGGAACTTAACTACTGTGAATAGGTGTTGCACAGGCAGTATAGTTTAATGGTTCCTGGGGTATTTTAACTCAGGACTCCACAACCTAGTTTTTCAGCCTCTATGCTTGTGGAAAGAGGGTCGCAAAATCTTTCAGTCTGCCTAGCTGTAAAATGGTATGCATATATTTAGGTAGCTTAACTAAAATTGGTAGCATGCATTGAAATATTTGGATGAAAGCTGCTTTACAGTGTAAGCACAAAGTGTTATTATGATTAGAAACATTATTATGTTATCAACAGTGTGGCTTACAATGAAAACCCATGAACTTCTGTCTTTAGGAGCTATTTTTTTTGTTGTTTTAACACATGTATTAAAGAAATCTAAAATAGACAAAATAAGGACATAGATGTAAAACAAATAACAGTGATGTTAACTTTATTAAAAAGCTTCTTTGTGGTATCAGGCAGGAAGTGAAACTGCTTTCAAACTGCAAATATTTCTCAATCATTTCATGCACCAGCAATCTTTGTAATAGGTTTTCTGTTGGTTTTTGCAAAATGTTCAGATGAGCAGATAAAAGTTCAGACACAAGGGAAAGGCAGTCATTTTTCCTGGATTTCACTAGCTGTGTATTTCATTCCGTGATTCAAAGTGACCTTAAAGTCTGTCTTGAAGAACAGATGTGCACATTGAAAGTTTGAGCCCTAACTATTTTTATAGTGTCATTCCTTTTTATAAACCAGCAGCACTGTATGCTAGCAGCCAGCTAACCGGCTCTGGGTGTTGACTCATGCTTGGTGACAGAGTTCAATCAGAGATAGCTGAAGTAGAAACGGCTCCCAGCTATCTTACCCACCCTCTGCTGGGGATGCTGCCTTGCCACGGGGCTAACTGAATGTGACGTGTGCCTGCATCCCAGCCAGGGGAGCTTATAGCCTGCTGTACTCGTACGAGATCCTGCTGGTTTCAGCCTGTAAACCCTGCTGACTCAAGAGGGGATACTTGTTCTGCTAAACTGTCCCTGGGATGGTAGCTTCCAACAGAGGGACAGAGGCAACAGCTGGCAACGGTAAATGCTTGATCCATCCCAGTTAAATCCACCAGCGAATGTGAATCGAGACTTTTAGGTTTTGTGCTACTTGGAACTACTTTTCTGGCACTAAGTATCATGTTATGTTGATCCCAGAGGGTCAAGTACAAAAGTATTGAGCACTTAGAGATACTAAATGCCCTTACTCAGTGAATTAATGGGATTTGAGAGCACTTGGCAATGAGACTGCTCAAAAAAACTTCCATTAAAACTGTTGTTTCACAGAAAAGTAGTTTGTTCATTAAAAATGGAAAGCTAGAAAACTGAAACTTCAGCTAGCATATTCACTGCTGCACCTGGGTCAGACTCGGAAAGCACAAGGACCAAGTGTTAATTAGGTATCTCTTGACTCAGTAATTCTTGCTAAAAATGCTGCGTGTGGGGCATCTAGAAGAGCAGCAGGTGTTGTGGTAGATTTTACTTGTCTAATCTTGTAGTTTCTAGACACCACCACCCCAGTCTCTGCATTTATTCAACCACCAAACATTTGCTCTTGCTGTACAAAAATGGAAATAAAAAGGTAGAAAAAGCAGATGCAATTCAAAATTTCCAAGGCAATTCAATATCATAGTGTTCAAAAATGATCTAGTTTGAACATTTATTGCATTAAGTTTCAGTCAAATGTTTGTCTAAATTTCGACAAATTGAGGTTTTGGTAACTTGAGAGAAATTTGTTTTTGAAAACCTTTGCAGACCTTTTCTGAGGATGAAAACACCTTAGTTTTTGTAAGAACATATGTTAACAATGTCTACCAGTTCTAGACACAGGCCTGTGATTTGGGAGACCTGGATTCAATTCACTTCTCATTTTATGGTTTTCAACATATCACTTAGTTTTCTGGTGCCTCACTTCAGCATCTGTAAAACAGGGGTGTTGTATTTAATGTGCAGAGGTGTTGCAAAGATCAGTACATTGAAGAGTGTGATGTGCTCAATTACTGTGGTTGTATAGGACAGTGAAAAGTTGGAAGCTGTATGTTTGTTGTTCCCTGGATTCCTATTCTTGACATTTTGCTTTGCCAAACAGGGAAAAATTACAAAGTTCTGTAAAATCATAGCAATCTGCTGTTCATGCTCTGTTTGTGTACTCCAAAGCCCATAAAGTTCCATTAGAATCTTCATAGTGACTTCATATACTTTGTGTCAGACTTCAATGACCTCAGGACCTGTATGGACCAATGTGTTGATTGTTCTGTGCTGAATGTTCTCACTTTTCAGAGGCTGATCTCAAGACTGCTGATTACTTGTCAAAGTCAATGTTCATTAGATACTATGCAATTGTGTGATATCCATAAATTTTACAAGTGTAATGCTAACAGGAAGAAAAATGTTTAGTACCTAAAAAAGTTTGCTCCATTTGCTCCTCAGAACTTTTAGATAGCTAACAATAGCAAGGTAAAGCCTACTTATATCATGCTATGTTACAGGAGGGCAAACAGACCCCTCAGTATCACAGGCAATATCATTCATAGGACAAGACAACTAAAAGGAGGGGTTAGAGCCTCTTCAAGCCTTGCAGGGAGTCAGTGGCTGCAGGCTGTGCTCTGGATGTTCCAGGAACCTTGATTCATTATTTTTAGTGCACTGTTTGCACAGCATTTGTGAATCCTGTAGAAATGTTTATAAACAAGTGTCAGATAACAGAAGTACTTGATGAGCTCTCTAGTCACACAAACTGCAGATTGAGAGGCACTGATGCTAATGAGAAACTGAATGATTTCGAACACAATTTAGAGACGGAAGCGGATGGTGTCGTTTGCACCCGAATGAGTTCATCTGCCCAAAATGGTTCAGTTCTTAAAATTGTTTGGTGGATCAGGTTGGGAGTTTTGAGATCATCGAATCATTCAGGTTAGAAGGAAACTCAGGTTTGTTGCCAAACCTTCTACTCAAAGTGGGGTCAGCTAAAAGATTAGACCAGGTTGCTCAGGGTCTTGTCCAGTCAGGTATTGAAAACCCCCAAGGATGGAGATTGCACAACCTCTTTGGGCAACATGTTCCCCTGATTGATTTCTACTGCTTTTACTGCAAAAAATATTTTTCCTCAGGTCCAGTCTGAACCGCTGTTCTTACAACTTATGCTCACTGTCCTCCCACTATGCACCTCTGTGAAGAACCTGCCTCCATCTCCTTGATAATGTCCTCATAAGCACTGGGGGGCTGCTCTTAGTCCCACCAAAGCTATCTCACCTCTCTCAACCTCTGCTCATTGGGCAGGTGCTCAAGCCGTGGTGGCCTTCTGCTAAACTCACTCTGGTTTGTTGATATTCTCTGTCATACGTATTTACAGGAAGAAACATAATTCCTTCAAAATCAAAAAATTCTATGGGAAATTTCAGTTTTCCCTGTAGAAAACTGTTTCCAGTTCAGAGGTGACCCATGCAGTCAACTGATGGCCTTCAGGGCTTCTGCCTCACTGGCTCTGCAGCATTGCAGCTGTGGTTGGGGCACATTGTCAGCTGGCATTGACAAGGGTCGCACTCAGTTCCAGAACTGCTGAAACATTACTCTGGAGTTTCCAAAATGAGGTACTGTATAATTTCAGGGAGGAGAATTTCCAAAACTGCAACATTTTCTTCTCTAAATTGACTTTTCCTTCAGTTCTCCTTTTTCCTCCCCCCCCCCAAGTAATTTTCTTCAGAACTGACTTTGCTTACAGTACAAGCTGAACCTACAAATCCTTTTATTTTAATTTACGTAAAGGATTGTGAGAAATAGGCTGGAGACCCTGTCATTAGTAAGGTGTTTGTTTAACAGAACAAAACTATTTCCCTCTTTACTGTAGACTTCAGATCCTGAACAATTATTAACTTGTAGCCTTCCCTCTTCCTTCCTTCCTTTCTCTTTATAGTTGGACCTAAGGTTTCGCATTTCTTTCTTATCTGCTGCTTTCAACATGTTAATAGCAAATTTTTGTGGGATTGTAGAGGCAGAAAGCAGAGGATGTTCCAGCGGGGATGTTAAAGTAATGGTAATATAATTAATTATTTTTAATTCATAATTATTCCATTATAGATCTAATTTTTCACATGCAGGCAAACTCAGAGTATCCTAGGCAAGCTTAAAAAGGGGCTGTGTTGCTAGTCCTGGTGCACCATCTAAATAAACTTCCTTTTCTTCTCTCACCCTCCCTAGTCTATCACTTGGCCCACAGCCGTGTGGACTTGGGGCTGACTGAGGTAGGTGACGTCATCAGAAAAGCCATACATTTCTGCCTGGTGTGGCTTTGTATTAAGAAAATGAGGCAAAGGGCCAGTAAATTTAATTCATCCGCAGAAGGTGCCTCACAGTGTGAGACTGAGCTGGTGGACTTCGATGTGGTGGGAGGTTGTAAATGTGAATGCTGTGCTGGATTGAAAAGGGCCTAGAAAATGTTATGAACAGTTGTAACATTTAAGACAGGCTTAATTAAATATCATATTTCAGGACATGGGCTAGTCTCTGTAGGGATCAGGAAGGATTTTCCCTTATCCATATAGAGCATTTTGTAATTGGCCAGGTGCATTATGGGGTTATTGTCTTTCTCTAAATCTGAGGCAGTGATTAAATGCCTTTGTTAGGAGTGGGATGCTGGGCTTGAGCAGTTGGCCTGATGTAACATGTCAGATTTGGTCTTCCTTTAGATTGTCAGTTGCTTTCCCTTGTGATTTTTATTGTGATTCTCACAATATCTGATGTTTTTTTAGCTCCTGGATGAAGGTAATGGCATTGAGAATCTTGACTCTCACCAGGATACTAATTTTTTAGCCCTTCTATCAGTACAGTAAGGTTTGGAAACATGCCTGAAGCCTCTGAAATAGAAGAAAACCCAGACCATGTTTTACTGCATTGTATATTGCATTGCTTGCTAATACTGTTTTTGTATGTTCCACCTGAGAGCAACTATGTAATCCATAACCTCATTCTATAGTGAAAATAAATTAATCAAGTGGGATAATGCTTCTGACCTTTGAAGTGCTCTGCGAGATGGAGAAGAACGTGGTTTTTATGCCGGCATGTTCCTCATGACTCTACTAGTTGTGACTGCAAAACTATTTCTACACAGACATTGAGTGTTCATGTAGCTGGAAGCGTGGAAAACTTTAGTCTTTTGGAATGGTTGAGTGGAGAATCTAGGCCCAAAGCTAGATGTTTACATACGCCTGCTTAACTCCTACCCGGTACATGACCCAACTTCCTGGAGATATGTTTCTGCTTAGATCTCCCACATTCTTGAAGTCCTAATGTAGTCATGCAAAGGGTACAGGCTTCTGAAATGGTGGCTCACTCAATGCAAGACAAACGTGAGGTGTTGGATTTTGGCCAGGATGTGCCTGCAGATGCATTCTGTTATCCTGGTGGGAAGAGCTGGGGAGCACCAGCTGAGAGCTTATCTACCACTGCTTGTAGCAGACATACCATGTGTTTCTGACTGCTGTGTACAGATACACAGCTTTTTAAAGTTTTGTACTGCGGCCAGTCACCAGTTTGATCCATCAGCCAGCTGCTTATGGTACCACAGAATGGGAAAGGTCATTTTACTGGGGCAGGAAAGTGTAGAGGAGGGTCAGAGGAAACTTGACCAGCCTGTTGTGTCTTGCCTGTTGGAGGTACATTAAAAGCAGTCCAATTCATGTGCTGTATTTCTACAGGAAGACCAAAATTGCTCTAATTAAAAGACCTTTTGTTAAAAGACTTCTCTTTAAAAACCTTTATAAAGGATTTACAAGTCATTAAGATTGCTACTAATTTTCACTGATCATTGTTCACAGTGAACTAGGAGCAAAAATATGTATGGTACTGGTCATTACTTAAATAAGGAAGGGCCAGACCCTACCCTTAAATGCTTACAGTTATTCCTCAGCATATGTCTCAGGTGATGCAGGAAATAAGAAAATGATCCCAAATTAGTTTAGTGTGGAAGCTTCTGATAATGTTTTAATAATATGGACTTTATGCAAAAATTTAGCTTTCTTCTCAATAATTAATGGTTGTGAAAGGTTTAATATGTATTTATTGAGTATGTTGCAATACTGGCACATGAGCAGAATAATGAGTTGTGTATGCATGAAAGGGTTTTCATCTGCATGTTGACTTTTAATTCTTTTTTTAAATGCTGAACAATAAAGCTTATTCTAACTTAGAATAATAAGATGGGTTATTCCTCCAGAGTGATGGTGGTAAAAAATCTAATTTATGTTGTATTAATTTCCTCTTAACTGTTTGCAAGATGATAATAACATGATGAAATGTTTAGGTTGTGTGCAGAAATCAAAACTGATACCTGCAGATCTTTGTAAAGTAAATTCGCAGTGTATGAAAAAATTCTTTGCAGAATTTGCAGAAGCTTGTCTGGTGCACATGTGCATCTGCGTATTAGTGAAATTATTTGCTTTTAAGTGAAAGTAAGTGAAGAAAAAATACTAATGACACCCAGATCCAGTGCAAAATGGTTTCAGTTTCTTGAACAGGGCACCTAGATGTGAATCATCATATTTTCACTGTCAGGAAAAACAGAGAGGTTTTTCCTCAGGGTAACAAAGGTACATGTCAACTGTGTAAATATGAAAGCTCAGTGAAGGCAACACACTGAGGTAAACTCCCTCAGGTCAACCCCAGGCAGGGGTACAGCACTCATCTTTGTAAGTCACCTCATGGTAAAACTTGTAGTGCCTCATCGTCACTATTTTTTCACTTCAAGGTAGCTGACGTGCAAGTTAGATACCCTGAGGTTAAAATGCCGCCTCTATCAGCAAGCACCAGCCCTCAGATGCGTACGTGCGGGCCAACACTGTGCTCCCTGGCTGTCCCCAGGTGTGACAGGCAGCCTGTACCTCTGCCTACCCCATCTCTTTCTGCCTCTCCAGTGCTCTTCATGACACAGAATAAGTCAAGTGTCCCTCCTGACTTCATTTCAAGCCAGTTCTTTCACCAAACCTGGCTCATGAAAAGTTCTCAGGCTGTTAGATGGGCCCTTTTAACTAGTTTCGAAAACGTGTGATATTACTGGAAGTCACTGTGTGATGTGTATTCTGCAGCCCCAAATGCACTGTAGGCACCGAGGGCTCCTTGCATCATGCTTTTCCCTCTGTGAGCACTCTCCAGGGTCCTCTCCCATCTACTGCATCTTCAGGCATTCCTGCTGGCCGCAGTTTTGCTCTCTTATGCTTGAGTATACCCATTTCCATCTCTACCTTAGGAGGAAGAGGGGCTTCCTTATCTCTCTCTTTCATATTCCTCTCATTTACTGAAGGTCCCTTATTTGTTCCTGTGCTAGGGGCTGTGAATACACTTTTCCTTCCCACTAGTCTTATCTTGCAGAAAGCAAAAAGAAGTAAATTATTCAGTTGCCTGTATTTTAGCTGTAATGGGGTGAGAAGCAGATGGTTAATAGCAACTGTTATTTTTATTTGCAGTATATAAACTGTTGCAGGGGGAAATAAAGGTATTGGTTTGGCTGGGGAGAGGCAAGGGATTGCACGCACCCTGCACTTTTCTCTTTGGGTGAATGGGTTGTCATCAAAATCATATGGTCTGTGCTTTGATTTGTAGAACTTCTCCTGAACATTGGGCTTGCCTGGAGATGACATTCACAAGTTCTCATATTGCAGACAGACAGATGAATGCCCTCAAGCTGAAAGTAAGACCTTGCCCGACTCAGGAAACCGATGTAATTTGCCTGGTGTTGTTATTGAAGGTAGTGTTATACTCCTGTGTATCTGAACATGACAGCAGTTACAGCATGCTTATAATCAGCTGTGATAGTGTTTATTTTAGAAGTCGAGTGAATCACTTGAAACCTGCTTGCTGAATGATTTTATTGGGGAAAACTGTTGCCTTACAGCTATGTAAACTTACAGACAACCAGAAAATGATGTGGTACCAAGGCATCACAATACCTTAGATATGTTGTAAGTATGGAGAACATCTCAATTCAGGAGGTTTTATTTGAGAGTGCTGTTTGCTTGTCAACTACTCTGTCCTAATTTTCCTTCCCCTGGTGAGAAATTGTTTTCCCATCTCTTCTACCCTTACAACTCAAAATGTCTAGTATTCCAGTGCACCTCTGCCACCACTCTACATTCCTGTTACTGAGTTATTCTTCAATATTGATCACTATCTTCTCCTAGCACAAAGCTTGAGTAGCAAAGGGCCAGAGTATTCTCATCACATCTGTTTGACTCCCTAGATGTGACTCTAAGCTCTTCTAAACCTGCCCAAGACCAAACTCTTGATTTGTTTGTGAGTTCAGACTTCTTATCCCAGGTCCTGTGAGTGATCTCTTCATGTGGGTGGCCTGTGTGCTAAAAGGTTGGGCCTTGCATTTTTCTAGCCAAGTCACGTGTGGGCCTCTGGAATCTCAGAAATTTTCCACTTGATAGAAGAAGGGGACTTCAGAAGCACTGCTATAAGTACTTAGAAATATAGGCTCAGAAAATGTTTCAGTGTGCTGATACCCTACTCTCCTACCCACTTTTGGGAAATGGTGGCATATTTCTTTAAAACTGCAGTTTGGCATACTTGTGTGTGTAGGCTGGTTTTGACCAGGGTTACTTGTCTGTCAGCAGAAATGGCACAAGGGCTTGGAAAGCTGCAAGACGCAACTTTAAACTTGCATCAGCTACATCAGTGTACTTTGGTGAATTTTGAATTGGCCCTTGTGTCACGATGAGAGCTTCCTGAGCTTCAGGATGCTCTGAAGGGAACTCTGCCCCTTAGAAGTCAGTACGTTAAAGGTTCAGCAGATGTATTGAATGAATAACTTAGATTCCTGGGTTTAAAATGCAAGTCACTGTTTTTGACATAAGTACAGACTTATATTATTAGAGAATGGCCTCAAAAGAGGCAAAATACCATTTACAAGTGAAGAAATGGCCAGCTTCCTTTGCCTTTAAGGAGAACATTTTAATTTTTTTCACAAGTAGATATGAGTTTACAGTTCTTGAACACAAATGAGTTAGGTGAAGGCTTCTGTAAGCAATATGATGGGTCATTAAAGGTCCACAGAGGAGGCAGTAAGTGGTGACAAGTATCTGCAGGTGAAAGCCAAGTAGATAAATATAAGGTACTTTGGCACCTGTTTTCTTATCTAACCTTTTAACACTGTCATTAACAGTTTCCTGTTTATCCTTCAGTTGAAATCTCTGCTCACCTTGAAGAAGCCGATTGTTCGGTGGGAAGACTCATTAGGAACTGCATCTTGCTCTATCTCAGCAATTGCACAGTCATCCCTGAGTTTTTATTCCCAGTTCTGGTTTGAATGGCTGTTTTATGAAACAAAATGTTGCTGAAGCCTGGTATCTTTGGCCATTGGAACTTACTTGCTTTAAAGCTAAAAGTTGTGTGGTTTTTATTTTTTTATTTTTTCTTTTTTCTCCTTCTTTTTGGGTCCCATTTTAAGATTAAAACCAAGAGGTATCTCAGGGGGTTTATGGTTAGCTTGCACTATACAAAATTACACACAGTAGGAAATCTGGGGACTTCTCTCTCTTGCTTCAGTGACTCTAGCAGCTTGCCCAGCAATCCTACAGTGACATGTTGTAAGGGTCATGGGTTTGGAGGAGAGCCAGTGGTGGCGTTAGCAAGCAGCATTCTTTATGACTCCACCATTTTTTTTTCTTTTTTTTTTTTTTTTTTTCTATTAACCCGGTGCAGGCAGCAAAAGTAACATGTCTGAACCTGTTTCATCGTCTATTCTGTTAGTTACCCACTTTCTTCTCCCCCAGTTCAGGGTTAGTGGGGAAGAAAGGTTTGTCTGTGCCCAGCAGCACTGCAGGTGTCTGTCCCTCTGAAAGAGTCCCAGTGGTGTGGGCGTGCTGGAAAGAAAAATCCCCAGTGACTTCACCCAGCTTGGCTTGTGGTGGTTACTCACAATGAGGTCATTTTTTTTTTTTTTTTTTTAGCTCTGCATGTTTAATGCTACATCTGGGTTTTTGCATATGAGTGAAACTGCAGCTCCGGGACTGATTCAGGGAGTTTTCTCTGCAGAGTAGTTTTGGTGAGTAAACACAGATAAGAGGAAGCTGGGTTAATCCAATAACTCCTCCCTCAAGGGCAGGTGCAGCAATGTGGCTCAAGGTACAGAACAGAGGAAATGCCTTGTTGACACAGGTGATCAGAGCAAAGTGGCCAAAATTGATATAATGATATTAGTTTGCGATTCAAAGCCCTGCTTTCTCAAGGCTGCTATTTTCAGACCTCCACAGCACATACCTGTCCTTTCACCTCAGTTTGGTCAGACATCCTGTTGTGGGTGACTTCCCAGCTCCTCTTTATGATCTCTCAGTAGCTCCGTTGCTGCAGTGTAGCTTGGACTGTGCTGTGTTAACCTATCAGGATTATTAAAATAAACTCTGAGTCATATTTGAGCTGTACGTGGGATAAGATGGTTATCAAGGTTTATTTTTTCTTATAATTAGGTCTCTTAAACATTGCCTCATTAGATATCTTCCATGACTGTTGGAAAAGTCCTCAGGGGGCTAGCAGTTGTTTGTTTTCAAGGGAAGTTCACATGGTAAATAGCATACAGAAACTTACCACTCTGTGAAGGGTTTTTTATTAATGACAATTAACCAGACATTTTTCTTAAATCCTTGGTTCTTGTCCTGAATTCTCTCCAGCCTTTCCACTGCTATTACAACTCTGCTATTCTATGGCAAGTAAGAACATAACATTACAACTGTCTATTCACACATGGGAGATGGGGAGCTGCATCTAAGAGCCCATCAGATAGGAAGGTAAGAGGCTGCTTAGGTTTGTATGGAGCCACTTCCAAGTTTGGCAAGCTGGGCTGGAGTGCCTTGGCCCAGACTGAACTCTTACTCCTGTCAGCACTGATGGGTTTGTAATGGCTCTAGGCAACTCCTTTCCATTGTGTCCTTGAATATTTAGCACCCAGGGTTTCAGGCTCTGTGGTATTCCTCTCCTTTCTCCATGATTGGGGGGCTGCTTGGGAAGTAAGCACTGTACGCTTTCCCCTGCTCCACAGTAGCATGAGCTTTCTGTGTTGCCCGTTCCCTGCCCTCCTTTGCTCACGTGGCTGTCCGCTGGCTCACCTCCATTTCTTCATACCTCTATCTGATAAGGCTGGTGCTGTTTAGATATGTTTTTGGGAGGTGTCAGAAAATATCCAAGGAGACATAGTTCTTTCTTTAGTCATCTTTTCTTCTAACCTCAATCAGGAAATCTTGCTCTTCAAATTCTACTTCTCCAGTGGTCACCACCATTCTCGCTGCCTCCTGTCTCTGCCCTCACTTCCCCTTCAAAAACAGGAATAACTGGCTTGCTGCTCCCGCTCAGAGCTCGTGGTCCACTGAGTGTGTGGGACACCACACGTGAAGTAGGAACTGCTCTGAGAGAAAAAAAAAAGGATGTTGGTGGTCCTCTGAGGCATACATCTGCCTTTCTGCTTTCCACCATCCAATTATCTCTAACTGCCACAAGTTTTAGGTGAGGTGGTTAGATAGAGCTAACTGCATAGTGTGATCTCTCCAGTGATAGCTTTTGCAGTCGAACATTGCAAGGTTTTTTCCATTTATTTCTTCATCTTTTCCCTCCTTGTATTCTCTAATTTTTTTGTTTGCTAATACTGGGATATCTAGGAGGTATTTTTAGAAAGAATGGTGAATCCAGAATGTTCATAAATTTTAGTAGAAGTACCATTTTTTTTTTTTTCCCTCCCTAAAAAGCTGTGCCAAAGGTGCATACATTATTTAATAATTGTCAGTATTATTCTCAGTTCCAGGGTTTCAGCCCTGGTAGTCAGGGACAAGGAGAAAATAACATGTGGTGTAAGTGATCACTCTTATATCAGGTCCAATGAGTAGTGAGCAGAGACCATGAGGCTGGGACTTGTTTCTCTGCATGATTTGATGGATTGATCCATGATTAATCTGCAAACAGGAAGAAAAAGGGATAATTAACAACAAACATGAAATTTGGAATGCATAATTTGACTAGTTGAAGCCACAGATTAGCTGTATTTTCAGATTCAGAGACTATTTGGAAAGGTTAAAGCTAGGAGGAGTTCTGGAATAGGCTGCATCAGCAAACTGGTACATTATTTACTCTGGCAAGGTTTTCAGTGGTAGGAAAAGCTATTCCAGGAGGTGTTAGTCTGGGCATGGTCAGCACTGGCTCAGAGTTTGTATAAAATGCAGATTCAGGAGATTACTGGGCACAGAAGCAGATTTTAGGAGTTGTAAGGCACCTCGAAACGTCAGCCCGTTGGACTATTGGATCTGCTAAGATATTCTGTTCTCCTCACTGGAAAAGAGGAATTGGCCCGTGCTGTGGAATGACTAACAAATTGTCTCTGAGGACTGGCCAGTTAGGTAGGAAAATGTTATTTACCTGAAAAAAACCACAATGTTTTTTATGCATATTCAAGACGCTAATAATAAACTGTCAGTGGAGTTCTGCCGTCGGCTCATAACTGTGGTCATCTCTTCTTCACAGTATGACTGAGTGTTAGCATTTGTCATTTCACCCAAACTACTCATGCGCTAAAACTAACAATTTGGTGATCACATCTCTCCTGGGAGGTTTGGACGTGAATCATGGAAGAGGTTTTGGGTCTGTGCCACAAGTCATGGGAATTGTGGAAGGAAATTATTATATGCTAGATTTATTTTATAGTAAACCACATACTGTCCTAGAGTTAGGCCCCTGCTTTACATTCTTAGGAGCCAAGTCAACGAATCTTAACTCAGATGAAATTCCTCTTGCAGTTGGAAAAATTGTCTGTCCTAAACATAATTTAGGTTTTCATTGGCTTCTTGTTTACAGTTTCTTTTCTTTCTCATATATTTTCTCTTTGAGTTCAGGCTTGCTCTTTTACATGAAAAATCTGCCTTGATGCCTTGAGTGGCTGGTCAGTACTTTTAGTACTCTCTTCTCTTCTCTTCTCTTCTCTTCTCTTCTCTTCTCTTCTCTTCTCTTCTCTTCTCTTCTCTTCTCTTCTCTTCTCTTCTCTTCTCTTCTCTATAGTTAAAGATATTTAGATGAGTGTCCTCACTTCACATTCTGGTCCATATATATATTTTTTTTCTCCTGCAGTCTCACAGGGAAGGCAAGGTTTATGAACATCTTTCTGAAGATGGTGGATACCTGAAGTAGACCCCATTTAAGTCTGGGTTTTAGTACATACTGCCCCAGGAACTAAGGGCATTCAGTACATCACACACATAAACCAGCTGAAGGGCCAGTGAACTCAGCTGCAGCAGAACATTCATTTGCTATTTGATTGTCCACTCTGAGTAACTCACTGGTGGAAAAAGTAGATAGATAAACCTTGTGCACCAGTTTCCAAACTGTAGTAATTTCACTGGCATGCCTTAAAAATACCGCCCCCCCCCAAAAAAAAACCCCCAAAAAACAACCCACAAACCAACAAAAACAACCAACCCAAACCCGAACACCCACCCAACAAACTCCCAAATGAAAATACCTCCAAAGCCCCAGCCCACACTGCAGAAAGGAGAGCAAAAGTTTCACGGAGTTGCTGGGTTCATTCTGCCAAAAATGTATTGTCTGCCATATCTCAGGTAAGGTCTTCTGCAGGAAACTAAAATAGTTAGTGGGAAAAACTCCTAAACCAAGCTTTTATTATTTTGTAGAACTTGTTTTTATATATGAAAAATAATTAAAAAGGAAATTCAATTAAGCTGAAATTAACTAAGGCTGGATAGATTCACCATAGGAAGTGATAGTATCTGGTGCTTAACAAAAACCAACTTGTCATGCTCATCCAAATGGTATTATGAGATATGTACTGAGTTTAAAAGAACTAATATTCCCTTTGAAAAGAATAAAAGATACTATTTTAGAACTTTTCTGAGGCACAGCTGAATGGCGAAACCAAGCTTTTCCATACAGATATATGAGACAGAATTCATACTCCACCAAATGAGACCTTTATGCTTTCACCTGCATATTATGGCTCTAATAAACACGTTATCAGCTCATGAAAATGATGACAAACAGGTGACTGGAGGATTTGATAAGTCAGCAGCAAAGATTAACAGATATTTCTCAGGGAAAAGCTACCAGAGATTCCTTTATTTAAAACAATTGCAACATGTGAATTTACTGCACTTAAATCATTACTGGCAATTAGTATGTGTCAGAAAGGTTGCAGCTGGCTCCAATTACAGGTAGAGCTTTTAGAAGCTGAACTTAATTGTATGTGTGATAGTGAGAGGCTGAGCAATGCATACCAGCTTAATGGTGCTCCTAGTGCAGAACAGAGGGCAAGATGTTATGAGCTGGGACCTGATTATTTTAACTAGGCCTAGTCACTGCCTCCTGGGAAATAGATATCGTAGGGGAAAATTGCTGGGAATGCAGCAGTTCACCTTGCTGAGCTTCTTCAGGTGGTGGGGAGAGCTTAGAAAATGCAATACTTCTTTGTCTCTCTGCAGTGGGTTTGCCCGATTCAAGGTCTAGCAAGTCATATCTGACCTGGGCTGTGTAATTCATCCAGGCTTAAGGCTAACTCCCTGCTGCCTCGAAGTCCCTGCAGCTGTAGGCAGGAGTGATTTACAGTCTACCTGTTTTTTTCTGATGGGGCACTCCCTCTTGTGTAACTTGTCATATGTGAAAAGCTCTTGCCTTGTATGATGGCAGCATGTTAGACTCACGTGCTTGGGATGCTTCTGCTCTAGTCACGTCATCAGGATTTCTTTCAGCTGTGGGCTATGGCTGTGCTCCTTCATCCTGCCTATGGACCAAGGTGACTTTTCTGTTATTCCAGTTCTCTCTCTGGTTGCCTGAGTGTTTTTCTTGTCATGTGGCAAAATAGCAATGTTTTGAATAGAAGGCTAGCATGTGTCTGATCATATGTCAGGAAGGGGGATCACAGTATGTTCACTGCCTTTTCATACTTCCGTAAGCAGCAGTGTGGTCCACCTCGCCAGAGAAATTTATCTTCAATGCTCTTGAAGTTCCAGTTATATCAGCAATTGGTATATCTCCTTATGAGCTGTGTTGTCTTGCTTAACTCCTGTGCCCTGTTACAGGAACCTTAAAATATGGAGAATAAATATTAATATTCCCATTTAGGGATTCGGTGCTGCATATAAACCTGATGTGTGTCCCAGTGTCAAGATGATGCCTTCAGGTGGCTTGTACCCTTACTGCTGGCTTGCAGAGGGGCTTTAATGGAAGAAAGGAGAGGGTGGAAATCATGCTAACTTTTGTCTCTTTCCTTCCCTCTCTTTTATGTCCAGTGGAGGAGAGAGGTGAAACCTTTGTGATCCATGTACTGCTGAATCTTAGCTTCCTTTTTCCAATAGAAAGTTATATCCAGACTATTACATTTTGAAATATTTTGTTGGATAATTTAATCTGTATGTTACTACTTCAGCTGAACTTCATGAAGAGCTGTGGTATGACTGTATTTGTGTCTCCTTGTTCATTAGCCAGTGAATAGTGCTTGTGTGGGTAGAAGGCAGGCATTCTGCAATGTGCTTGTACTTGGGCTGATGCATGGAGTGCAAGCATCCTATTGATTCTTTGTATTGCTCATAAACCCATGTTTGATCAGCAGGACATCTACCATGAAACTCATTAGAGCTGCTATTTTTGGAAAGCAGGGTGATGTTTCACATAACATGTTCTAATGTGAAAAGGATGCAATGCTTGTAAAACTAAACTGGAACTTTGTTAGAGAATCATTAAGCATTCCAGCAGTGCACACAGACCAACTTTAAAGTAATTTGTCCAAAGTCTTCCCTCTTACAACTTTTCTACTTATATCCAAGTTCCACAAATGTTGATATGATGTTGATAATCTGTTTTAAATCCCTAGCTCTTTCTCTAGGGTTTTGAGATGGTAATAGTAATAAAGTAACAACTGGGACCTGGGAAAAGAGTCTGGAATTCCCAAACCCTTCCTATGTTAATGCACTTTTGTTTGTATCAGCAGAGGTACTTGCTGCTGTGTTGTTAGCTAGGGTAGTTATTTGGAAATAGTGTTAGTTCTCTGTGTGAGGCCTCTGCAAACAGAAACACTGCTGCCTCTCTCTGTGTGATTTGTTCAAAAGCAGCATACCTGTTTTTGACACAAATATATGCTGCCTCTACAAGAAATGATCCGTTCTACCCCATTTATTACAGTTTGCAGAGCGCCCACTGAGTGCTGTAGGGTCTGTGGCTGGATTTCCTAAGCAGTACCACATTGAAAATTCATAATTTTCGTAATGCAGTGGTCCATCCAGTGTCACTTCAACTGGGTTGTGCGCTGTTTGTTGCTGCTAGTTCCTGAGCACAGAAGTGCCCGCACAGGAGGTGGAAATCCAAAAGAAACTTTGAATATGTTAAAGCAATTCATGTTACATCCCTTTCCCAGCTTTGACTCTGTTCCTCAAGATAAAGGCCTGTTGTACATGTGAGAGGGATGTCATGTTCAGGGCACATGAAGATGTGCAGCTCAGTGGAAGGGGTGAGAGTGTTTGGAAGTAAGCTGTATTAGCCTTTATTGATGCTAAACCTAACATTTTATTCTGCTTAACTGTGCAAAGAGCTGAGCTTCAGCATTACTGGACCCAGACAGGAACTGTAGAAAGTGGGAAAGGTAAGGAGTGCTCATTGGGCATGCATCCCTTCTCACAGACTCTCTGGAAGCCACCAGAGGGTCAGGGCAGGGTTGTCTGGGATGCTGTAGGGCCACGGAGCTGTCCTGTTGTCATTTCCCTGTGAATGCCCTGCTGGCTTTGTCTTAGGGCTGTGAGCTGCCTTCAACCCCTTTAGTTGTGTGGGCAGTGTTGCCAGCTCCATGTAGTTCCTGCAGCTCTACACACACACCAGAGACAGCTCCTTTTATTTTTTAAAATGAAAGCAGAGATGCTTGTCTAGTAAAGTAATTGCTGGGGTGATTTTTGCCTTCTAAGAAACAAAGCATTGCTGTTCTTAATGCAAATTTAAAGAAATGCAACACTGCTCTCAATGGAAATTGCCACAGGGTATGCAAGAAAGTTCATGTCATGAGAAAACCAGGCTGCTGATGGGCTGTCCCAGGTCCTAGTCACATCTTCTCTTTGAGGACTCCAATAACTGTACAGATGTCTTTTAGTTAGACTTCCACAGCTGAATACTGTGCTTACTTTGTGGGAACAGCCTCCATCTTAGGCAGTTCACTGTGAAGAATGGAGGTTGCAAATAGATTCCTCTCCCTTAGTGGACTTTTTTAATGGAAAAAGGTTCTGGGGAAGTAAATACAAGCTCATACATGGGATGTATTCTTTCATGTGCAGGCAATTTGTTCTTTCACAGCCCATGCATTAGAAGAATTTAGGAGCAGTAAAAAAGACTTAAAGTTGCAACATCACAGTACTAAATAAGAAAACTCCTTGTCTGTCTTTAGAGTTGAGTCCTTCTTCAATTTTGTTTTGTTTGTTTGTTTTTAGTTATTATAGTCATATCACTTACCAGCACTGTCTATACAGGTATGTTGGGGACTTTTGGTGAGAGCTGGGGTCTGGGAGGAGGGCTTTCCTGGTCCTGTTAGCTGCTATGACTGTGTCCTGGGACATAGCATTTTAGATTTCAGGGCTCCTGTACAGTATGCCATGAAAGAGTTATAAAAGTAACTGTATAGAAGTGTGTCATGGCATATGAGAACTGCAGATATGTAAAATTACCTGTAAATTCTTCACTGAAAAGCAGTCTCAGAATGTAAATTGTTATTATTTTTGCCTTTGATTACAATCTATTTATGGCTCTGGACAATGTATATCAACAATGAGAGAACTTTTCTTTCCTTCAGCAATCCTAGCTCTGTGAAGTTACTCTCAGCTCCAGAGACTCAAAGATCCTTACATGGCTCTTCTTGCTGTTTCTCACCCACTCCCAATTGAAGCTGTCTAAAATGGCTTTATTTCTAACAGTTTGCATTATATTCATGATTATAGCTTGTGTGTGAAAAGAAAAAGGCTTTAAAACATGACTTGGTTGGACTGCGATCCTTTTTGAGAAATGAGAGCTCTGATGACAAAGCCTGAGGATCCTGGTGCTCTGGGAACAACACTGGCTATTGCAGAATTTGGGATGAAAATAGGGAGGCAGCAATACTGGAGGTCACTTTTTTTTTTTTTGTCCCACCAAAGACAGCAGCAATTGAAATTTATTCTTACTTGCAAAGAAGCCTCCTTGTATTTCTGTTTGACTTTTAATAACTTGCCTTCTTGTCTCCCTCCATGCTTCAAATTGTGGTAGCATGGAGTTCCCTAATGGCCCTAGTGCCATTTTGAAAGCCGTGGGACAAGTCTGTCTTCCTTAAATATCTGTCTAGTGTAGAAGCAGTTTCTTATTTTCACAGGTTTGTTGTCCCCTGTGTGGGAGGCAGACCCTATTTTGTTTCCTCCACTGCCATTCTCATCCCCCATATTTCCTTTACAATATCTTCTCTGTGTTGGGGCATCAATAGCCGGGCTTCACCCTCCTTGGGGCTCCGACTGGTGGGGATTTGCCTTAACAGCCAGTTCTTTCGTAGCAGGGCTTTTTCTAAGACCTCTCACTCCCTTGAGAGAAGCTGTCAGCCCACACAGCTTGTCCTGAACAAGGGAATATTTGAAGGTTTTACTTAACTCACTTTCACATTTTTTCACAGATCAGTATTTTTTCAAGCCCCGTTATGTTGTTTTAATTGAGTCTTGCCACCAAAACAAATGAACGTTGTGTCACCACATCTCAGTTCCTTTCATACAGCCACAGCTAAGAGAGTTTGGAGACGGTGCTACCTGCAGAAATGTTGAAGCCAATGCTATGTAAAATCGTGATGGATTACATTCAAACTACTCTGTACATAAATCTGGTCACACCAGAACAAGAACTGTGGAAAGTATATAACATTAATATATACTCATTACATTCCTCCTTTCACAGGCTTCAAGGCTGGCAGGGGGGTGGGGAACTTCAAGTAATGAGGAGTTAGATTTAAACATTTTACTAGAAATCATTGGAGTTCTTCATCAAAAGGAGGGTGCCCTTAAAAAACCAGTGCTTCTGTGGTGTACAATGGCTTCTAAGAAGTAATGAGTTCTGATTGTTGTCTTTTTATTGGTGGAAAAGAAGCCTTTCTCATTTTGTAAGTTTATTGAAAAAGGCAAGATTAAGAAAACCTCACCTTGCAAACTCTGTTTAAAATTTATAGTGCAACTTTCTACTCCCTTTGAAACCAAAGACAAATTTCCTACTGATTTTATCAGGAGCAGTATAAAGCCCTAAAAAGATAAGTAAAGATCTTTCTGCCTCATGTGGAAATGTGTCATTGGGTTCCTTGCTGGATGATATGGGCTATATCTTTACAAGCATACACCAAGGACTGAATTTGGCCCCATGGTTAGCATTTTGTTTATTCAATTCATAGAACCTCTACTCAAAATGAAGGCCTAATTGCCCCACAAAGTGGGGAGGAGGAATATAGAGCAGGCAGCTGTGCAAGGTAGGGTGTCTCTTTCCATGGCCAGACCAGGAGATCAATACCCATAGGGATGCTTTTGAGCAGCAGTGCCTCACATTGGCCCTTACATCTTTCATACTGCTCTTCTTTCAGAGCTGCTGAGCAGTCGGTGCCTCTAAAAATCCATCTTCCTTTTTCAGGAGAGTAAGTATGAATTCAGTCATGTAACTTAAGTCCCAGATATGAAATTTTTGCTGAGGAACTCAGGTGGTTAAGTCGAAGGATGCCATGTTACATCAGGGTTTTTTTGTTTGTTTGTTTGTTTTTTTGAGAAGAGCAGTGCTTTAACAGGCAGCTCAAAAGGAGAGGATTTCCAGGCAGAATGAGCAGAGAGGTCTGTTGCTGATCATCAAGTCTGTGGTTTATTTAACTTTTTTTGTGCTGATAGGGCTGCCAGGCTCCATTGCCAGCAGCATACTGGTGGCACTAAGGCTTATATCTGACTTCCTACAGCTGCAAATGCTGCCAGCACAAAGATTTCACAATGCCTGGGACACAGCCCCTGGGATGAAGGGCAGCAGCTTCTAACTGAATTCAGGCAGTGAGAGAGGCTGTAAGGGAGGGTGGCTTTCTGCAGAAGGGAAAGCTGCTCATTGTAGGAGAGCTGCACCCTGCTTTTCATTTACAAAGTCCACTGCCCTTGCTGAGTGCATTGTTGGTTTCTTATGCCTTGAAATGTTCCTTTCCCAACTCTAGATATTTTTTTACTTTTACATCTCTCACTTGGGTGTGGTTTGGCATGGCGATCCCTGTTACCTTCAGACTGAATTCCTGCCATGGAGGATGAGGACCGAGGCAAGTTGGAGACTCAGCTTGTGCAAATATGACACCTTTGTATTCTTGGGGAGATGAGCCGCTACCACTCCAAGCCTTAAAGTTCCTCCTGGCTCCCAGGCTATTGGCTGTGGTCTGGCTCATCAGAGCCATATGTTAGTTATGACCATCCTTGATTTGCTACAGCCAAGCCTTCGAGGCCAGCTCCTGCTCGTGAAAACTCCTGTTTAGTCACCTTTATCCTGTGATTCGTACACCTGTATGGGCATGCAGTTATGTTCCTGCCTCTGAGCTCAGCTGTAACTTGCCAGTCAGCGTGCTGTTTTTACATTAATAGATGCTGGGTCCCTTCGTGTTGCTTATTTTTCTGCTGAGGTTTGATTTTGAGAAATGCTATCCAAATCCCATTTCAGCTAAAGCAAAGGGCGGTGTTGTATGCAAAGAGATAGAATTCTATAGTCCCTCATAAAACTTCCTGTATAGATATAAAATTTGCAGTTCTAAATAAACCTGGAAAATTCTAGCATATTGCTAAGGTTCAGATTTTGATACTGTTATGTTCCTTGACACTCAAGTTTTGTCTCCAGTCAAGAATAGGTATTTTCATTGCTGAGATGTTCAGGGACTGCTTTCTGGTGTGAGATCTCTTTTAGTGACTCACTTCTCTGGGCTCCTAAGTAGAATCATAGAATCATTTAGGTTGAAAAAGACCCTTAAGATCATTGAGTCCAACTGTAAATGGTTTGCTCAAGGTATTGTAGCTGTTGTTATCCTTGAGAGTTACACACAGGTCATGGCTGATATAGATAACAAAACAGACACTGTCTAAAAGAACCCCTCAGTCCTGAGAGCTGATGTAGTTAATAATCCTTGATCTTCACTGGTTGCTTGGAAACTTGACAGTGTGCTTCAAGGGTAGACTTGGTATTTGCAGTTTTAACTAACAGGCAGCCATGCAGTGGGATGCCTACTAGGGTATCATTAGGATCAGAATTACTGAACCGTGTTATAATCCAACCCAGGATCACATCTGAGTTTTCACAGTCAGCACAAGACTCCCTCAGATCAGGTAGCTGTTGGAGCTCAAGTTGGCAGTCAAAGAAAACAGGAAGAATTTGAAATTGGGGTCAGAATTGGTGACATGACTCTGTCTCTAATGATGATAGGTATGTCAGGGATTTACTGACATTTTGTACTTCTTTTCTAAAGGTGGGTCTAGATATGAAAACTATTTCTGAGTTTTTCTGATTCCTTGTCATAATTGTATTCAACTTGATTCTACAAGGGTAAATTGGCATGGGAGAACCCAGGCAGAAGAGAAATGTAAATACTACAAATCATGTTACAAGACCATATCAGCAGATTCAGCCCTACTTAAATGTGTGTGGGGTGCCCTCACAGAGCCTCTGCCACATCCCAGCGAGTGGACAGTGCTGTATCCTTTAGTGCTGGGGAGAAAAAGTCCTCTTGTGCACTCTAGTGAAACTGCATCTGTAGGATAGACTATATTTATTATGTGCATATTAGAAAAATGAGGTAAAGAAAGGGAAAGAGGTTATAAACATAAAAAGATGTGTTCATTTGTTTTTGGCACAGCATGCTACATGTAGCACTGTCAGGCTAATTGGTAGTGGACTGAATGACTCCAGGCTCAGTTCAAATCCTGAAATTCCAAGACAGGAGAGTTTCTTTTGAACTCACTAAGTGAGAGATACTGAATTTTGGGTGCATTTGAAGTTTATTTCAGATCTGACCCTTGCAGTAAAAACATGTGTAATATGGTGGGTGTCTGACTTGTTATATGCCCCCCCCCCCCCCCCCCCCCCCCCCCCCCCCCCCCCCCCCCCCCCCCCCCCCCCCCCCCCCCCCCCCCCCCCCCCCCCCCC
>NW_020799097.1:17237379-17260760 GCF_003259725.1 Athene cunicularia
CCCCCCCCCCCCCCCCCCGTTAACTCATTTTGTGACATAAGTTGATAATGGGCCCAGCCAGCATACACAATGCTTGTTGTTCCAAAATCAGAACAGATACGCAAGGATAGGAATGAAGCTGAAGTTTGGAAAAGTTGAACACAGTCTCGGGCTTTTCCCATAGGCATGAACAAATCCCTTCAAACCTCTCCCTTTCTAATTTTAGTGATAGAGATGGTGCTTTTGCAGGAATTTATAATTGTTGATTTCTTTACTTAGAACTTGCATGACTTGTTTAAACAGCATTGCAGTTCTGGAGTTCTTTTGCAACATCTTAGAAGGGCACTAAAGCAATAGAAGACAGCCTAGGCCTGACCCCAGGACAGATGAGATGGGTTCAAAAAGTCTTACTCACTTATTCTTTCTGCAACCCAAGGTGCAAAACACGATTGCACCTGGAGTACTACTTTGTCCAAGGCACAACTTGCCCCTCGATATTGCTTTCCACCTTCATGCCTTTTTATGGCTCTAAAAGAATCTGAAGGGGGTTATGCACATCTCTACTCTAAAAGGATGCCTTTGTTTTTAATGTCTCTGCCATAAATGCTTCTCGGTGGGTCCTGGAAAAGATTGTACTTCTGGAAGTGGAACATCTATGTACTTCCCTTGCTGCAAACTAGGTTAAAGATGATGTTAATTGCCTGTTGCTATAATATCCTTGTGGAAAAGCTAGCGTATTTCTGGAATAGAAGCATACTGTAGGAAATCAGTGCAAGTATAATCCCCTGGTCTGCACAGACTGTCAACATGCCCTAGAATAAGTTAGCTGGTCTCTGTGTAACTCGCTTTCTCATGAGTACAATTGAAATAAGAACACTTCCTATAGTCTTTATACACTGGGCTGAGAAATGCATTAAAGACTCTAAAATACTTGTAGTCTGCAATGGTCAAGCCATATAAACCATGAAGGTAACTGTTAAAATACCTGAATAAACAATTTGGCCAGAAGAGCCTGGGTTCTCCACGAGGTATTGCAGGCACTGCTTGGCCTGGCTGTGCCAGCATGCTGTGCTGCCTTTTATGTCGCTGTTAATCAACATTTCCCTTCCTGAAAAGATTTGTTGAAGTAGCACCATTTTACTCCATCTCAGGCAATGCAGGTTGACTAAAATCTTCAGGAATGCTCATCACAGACTCTAAGCTTTGAGATGATGCTAATATCTCATAAGGGATACACTAGCCAGAGGATTTTGCTGGTACTTGAGTGTTAACTGAAGGTGGTCAGGGTTTCTTTGCTGGCCTAGATCAACACACTTCATTGTAGTTCTCCACATACTGCATCTTGCATCAGATCTGTCCTGTTAAATCACTGGAATTATTTAAATAAATTATTGTTATTAATTTATTATATGAAAAATTTTAGAGCAAATTCCTTTGATGTGTGATATCCTAATCACACCCGCAGGGCATTAGCAGGCACAAGGCACATCTGAAGTGTCTCTAATTCCCTAGTGGTGTGATTATATCTCATAATATTCACAACCCCCTGGAGCTTCTTTACTGGTATAAATAAATCAATTATTTAAGTCAAATACTTTGATCATTAGAAGCTGCCAGTGAGTGCTTGAATGTCTGAGCTGTGTGATTCACCATGAATGATCTTGCCTCTCAAAATGCTGAGCAGCAGAGCTGAGTGCTACCAGCACTTCATTTCAATCTGCTTTATAAATTAGATTAGAAGTCAGTTTCCAATACTTCATCCTGGATAGCAAAGAAGAGAGAACTTTACAGGGTGGAATTATGAGATACTGCTGCCAACAGATCCTTTTATCATTTAACACTGCTGTCATAGGTTAAATATGAGCTACTGTTCATATTAACTAATAGCTATTATACTGAAAACTGACACAGGGAATCCAGCTAATGCACCATGTACCTGGTTCACATGCGCTGCATCATATTAACTATTATTTGCACATATGGATGGAAAGTAGTTTTGAGTCACTTGGGATATATGGCAAATTAGCATTTTATATCATATTAATGAGGTGCTAATTGCTCCTTGCAACCTTTTTTTGTGCAAATTGAATGGGTCCTATTTGCATTGTCATGTAACTGCTGTATTATCTTGCAGCACTTTCATTAGGATGAGGCAGCACAGAGTTCATCAAGGAAAAATATTAGCAATTCTGAGATAATTAGTTATGAAACTGATATTGTTTAAAATAGCGCAGAAATACGGCATATTTTTTTGGTTTAACTTGGGAATATTTTTTATTAATAGGTTTTATAAAATATATTTCATTTTGCATATATTAAACTGACATCTTTACAAACACAGTTCCCTGCTCCAATATTTTCTTTTTCAGTTCCTGTTTGTCAGGGTGTTCTGCATCTTCTAATGAAACATAGCAAAAAAAAAAAAAAAAAAAAAAAAAAAAAAAAAAAAAAAAAAAAAAAGTAGTTTATTGCTGGCCATTTATCTTTAAATTTAATCAGAAGTCTGAAATTTTTGAAATTATGAAATAAGAAAATATCTCTTAAGGTATTGAATTTACAGGTGTCCATGTGTCTGACCAAAGAGCAGCAAAGTCTGTAAAACAATTTAAGAGATGTTGAAGATGTTACTGTCTTAATAATTTGGAGAATCTTGTTAGCTATCACAGATAAAATTCTCAATAAGAGTAAAATATAGTAGTTGATATTTTCAGCTAGAACAGGTATTTTGTGGGAGAGGGAAGAGGTGGAAAAAATGATGCCAAAAAAATTGAAAAGTAATTTTATGCTAAGTTGGGGATGTTTGCACAATTGTGGAGGAAACATGATTAATTTCTGAAGCCTCCGTGGGGAAGGCACCCAGGCAACATGACATAAATCTATATTAGAGGATTTAAATGCTTTTGCCAAGAAAAAAGTGAGCTGAACTTTAGGTAGAACAGCCCTTTGCCAGTCAATTCATCCAGATTTAGGGCCTGCACTTTTTTTTTTTTTTTTTTTTTTTTTTTTTTTTTTTTTTTTTTTTTTTAGTGAAGTATTGGATATGGACAGATTGCAAGTTACAACTGAAGGCGGTATGACAGCTTTATTGCTGTTGCATGGGCAACATGTTGTCTTCGATTGGGAAATAGGCTGTGGACTTACGGAAAGGTATGTGCAAAGAAATGCTTTCAGATATTTGCACTATTAAAACAAAGGTTGTTAATACAGATTGACTAGTATTTTCATTCTCTCTCTTTTTGCTGTGATTGCCTATGCATTTGTGCAAATGTAGGTCTTCTGTACTTATCAAAAAGGTAGTCTCAGCTTGAGAGAAAAATTGAATGAAGAAACTGTGCATAATATAGTCTGTCAGAGAATATATTCTCAAGTGTCCAGAGGGGAGGGGAATTAGGACTTGCACCTCAAACAGATATCCTGAATTCTCTATCCAGCTGTACAAACAATTGCACAGGACCTTGTCCCAGGTAGGCATGAAGCAATGTAGCAAGTAAAGATCTTCTTGCTGACTTAGACTTAAGAGTGTTTTCAAACAAGCGCAAGAAGCTCAGCATATTTTTCAGACCTGAAGTCTAGATAGGGGCATTTGCAAATTGCTTTGTTTTGTCCTGTATGTGATCCTGGTTTACCTGATGTAAAAAATGTGGATCATCTGGATTTCAGCTGTATTCTGTCCACCCAGGGGCCAAACCAGAAATATTTCATTATGGTCCTACTTGCATCCGATTTGTTCGGAACCAAATGAATTATATAGATGAGCTGGACAAAACTGGCTTTGTGACAACATCTGCTTTTTGCCTTTGCAGAATGCTTTCCACCCTGTCTATATAAGCTTCAGCTTGCTGAAGTCTCTATGGAGAAAAATATTTTAACTTTTTCTATATTTTTTTAAAAATACTTTGTAGCTCTTGCTATGGCATTCTGGGAGGCTTCAGTAGATGTGAGAACACAAATATTATTTTATTGGTAAAGTCTGAATGCATCAGCAAAGTCTTACCTGACAGCAGTGCACTGAAGCTGGCTGCATAGTGTGCGTCAGAGCTGAAGTTTTAATGGACTTGTTAGTTATCACAATAAATGTGGACCCTGCAGGGAACTGTTTACTGTATGTAAGAAGATGAGGAGGTTCTGGGTGTGGACAGGAGAAAAGGGCGATGCAGCAACCTCAAGAATTTTATGGGTTTATGTTAAACAAACAGCTGCGGTAACATCAGGAGGTTATCAGGAGCCTGAGGACATCCAAGAGCAAAGCTCTGGTAGAGAGATAGAGGAATCAGATGCACAAACATTCTTCCCTGCTGACAGGTAGGGCTGCACTGGTATATTCCTCTACTAGTCCAAACGAGTCCAGGAGAGGATCTGAGCAGAAAAGGGAACTTTTGGTAAATGAGGAAGGCTGGTTCTTGCTTCACAGGCCACTTCCTGTGTTACATGCTCATCTCTGTTCCAGGCATTGCTGACAGGAGTCCTTGCTGAGCCCTGGAGGCCAACACTAGGCTATGCAGCTTTTAAGCTCTGGTTAAGAGTGTAGTTTAAGCTCATGGCTACCAAAAGTTGTTAACGTGCAGCACAGTGTTCAGTGGCCTGTGAGAAATGAATTCAACTTCCCTGTGATTCCCTGCAGTTACTTTACCTGGATGAAAAGGCACCCCACATTTCCTTGATGTGCCTACAGATATAAAGAGCACTGAGTGAGCGTAAAGCAAAGCCAGCAAGTGTGTGCTAAGTGGGAGACTGCAAATCAGGCTTGGAGACCTCTTGTGATGGCATGGAGGAGACTTCACTTATCTCTTATTTGTCTTAAAAAAGAATTAAAAAGGAACACTTCCTTCTATAGGCTGATGAATAAGAAGTTTTTCAGACACCTAAAATGAGTAATGTGAAAAATTAGTAGTTTGGAGTCCAAAGCAAAGTTTGTGTGACCTCTGAAAGGGAGGGGAGAGGAGAGAGAGAGAGAGAGTCTTTAAGGGAATGACAAGAATCTAAAAATATTGATTGCAATTTGCCATGGGAGGGAGGGAGCAGGAGAAACAAGCCACTGGAACAAGTTCCTGAAGCTTCCCACTAGCTGGAATGTTGTATAGCAGAGTGAAAACAAACATTTCTATAAGGTTTGCCTTCCCAGAGAAGATTAAGTCCAGTCCCTCTCGCCTTTCGTGCTGCTGATGGCAGCATCTGGTCCTGTCTGAAACAGCAAAGAAGGCAGGACTTGCAGTGCATTGATCTGGTACTGGGGTTTTGTGGAAAAAGCAGAAAAACTATGGAGGATGTCTTACTTGGGGGTGGGGGGTGTTCTAGGCTGCGGCAGGGTCAGCTTGTACACTTGTGAGGGACTGTGCTCAGCCTCTGGGCTGAGGAGAAGAGGGGATGGTCATGCTCTGTGCAGAAACCCAAGGCAGCACCCTGCCTTCATCAGGGCTCTTCTAGGGGAGGCTCTGTCAGGCAGCCCTCTGCCTTTCCCCAGATTCAGAGTCCTCAGTGCAGATTTCAATAGGCATTCTGAACCTGCATTACTCAGCTCTGCGTTTAGTGTGATTTCTGTCCGATCACTGCCTCAGGATTATTGCTCCTGGGTTAGGAGCCCCAGTAAACCCTGCCTCAGATGGCCCACCTTTCCATTGACAGGGAAGGGTACAGTGTGTGCATGTGTCTCCAACTGCCCAGGCAGGAAGGAAGCTTTGATAGTTGACTTTACTTTTTACTCTTTAATATGGAGTTCAAGCAAAATCACAGTCCCTGTAGCTTGGTGTCTTTGAGAATAATGAAGTGACTGAAATAAAATGATAAATTGAAATTTGGAAATGGAAATGGCTTAAAATCAATGCATCTGAAGGTGACCAAGCTATTAACAGTAGATGAACTTTCTTGTGACCTGTATGCACTCAAAGATTGACACCTATAGAGGATCAAAGGAGCTCATGAAAGGCTGAAGTACATGAGAGGAAATTGAAAATGTGTAGGTTGTCGATCTCAAGAGTAGCTTTTATTAGTTATTGTACATAATAACTATTGTGTCAGAAATGAAAGGGATTAACTCTCACCTAAGGTACTGCACCTGAGCAAATATTGTCTTGCCTGGGTGAAATTTGTGCCAACACAAAGAAGACCTGGTATGAGGCTGTGTACTGATTAAGTCTCACTTAAGTCTTCAAAATGAGGATTTTGCAGGATTTTAGTGGTGCAGAAATTTCAAGACAAATTTCAGCTCTTATATTACTACAGTGTATGTCCCCAGGGCTTCTGGAGTAATGTAGAGTCTCACCAGAACACATCAGGGCTGTTGGAAAGTACTTTCTCTGCAGACTGACCACTTTCTGGATTTGGGAGTTTTTCATGTCACTGAACTGAAGCTCTGAAAGGCTGTTAGAGAGAAACTACCTAGGTAAGTGGGTTTTAACAGCTGACTCTTTTATCCTCTGCTGTATTTTCCAGTGGTTCAAATGCTTTGGTATATGTGAGCAAGCAGGGGAATATTTTGCTGTGCCAAATAGGTTTTTCTGAGAAATACTGTAAATACAGGACCACAGCTGACAGTTTGTTGTTGGAAGTGTGAATAGAAAACACTCAAAATTTCGAGTGAAAACATTTTCAGGCCAGAGGAAGAAGATTCTAAGTCTGGAGGACAAAGGAAATATTTTTCATGATGAATTGTTCTGTCTAGATCTGTGTTCAGCAGATGACACCCACCTTTCAATCACACTCTTGCATCTGTGCCCAGTTTGCACACCTCTTGCTAAATATTTTCCTGCTTGTGGAAGAATGGTGAAATGGTTTCACAAGAACGCAGATCATTTGCTTGACAGCCGTTCCCATATTTATTTGTCTGTCTTCAGTGATAAGGCATGCCTATGAAATCTGGAATGTATCCACCAGAGAAAGGAGTAGGATATAATCTTGTACACACAGTATTTTCAGAAAAGTCTTTCTTAGTTCTTTGGGGGATTCCTTTATTAATTTTGTCTGCCCTTCCTCCTGCCACAATGTAGGCTGAGGGGAAAAGAAATGGGGAACCTCATGGTGTCTTTCTGTAAAGTTGCCCCTCCTGTGTATTAGCCTGTTTCCAGGGATACCTTTTAGAGATGCCTCTGTTTTTTCCATGTATGTTCCAGAATCACAGAATCATTCAGATTGGAAAAGACCCTTGGGATCATCGAGTCCAACCATCAGCCCTACTCTACAAAGTTCTCCTCTATACCATATCCCCCAACATCTCATCCAAACAACCCCTAAACACATCCAGGGATGGTGACTCCACCACCTCCCTGGGCAGCCTGTTTGACTGTCTAACCACTCTCTCTGTGAATTTTTTTTTCCTAATGTTGTCTAAACCTCCCCTGCTGCAGTTTAAAGCCCTTCCCTTGCGTTCTGTCACTAATCACCTGTGAGAAGAGACCAGCACCAACCTCTCTACAATGTTCTTTCAGGTAGCTCTAGAGAGTGATGAGGTATTCCCTTAGCCTTCTCCTTCTCAAACTAATAAATCATAAGATTTATTCTCCAGGCCCTTCACCAGTTTTGTTGCCCTCCTCTGCACTCGCTCCAGCACCTCGATATCTCTCTCATATTGAGGTGCCCAGAACTGGACACAGTACTCCAGGTGTGGCCTCACCAGTGCAGAGTACAGGGGGACTATCACCTCCCTACCTCCCCACTGCTGGCTCATGTTCAGCTGCTTGTCAATTAGAACCCCCAGATCCTTTTTTTCCAGACAGCTCTCCAGCCACACCTCCCCAAGCCTGTAGCCATGCAGGGGGTGGTTGTGGCCCAAGTGCAGGACCTGGCACTTGCCCTTGTTGAAGCTCATCCTGTTGTTGATCCACCGATCCAATCTATCCAGGTTTCTCTGTATAATTCGACAGGGTGCAAGAAGCTTGGGGACACTGTCATATAAAACTATTCCTTCTGAGAGGATGCTTGAAAGTGCTTTGAAAATGCAGTGCTTTTGAGGGGCTTGTGTCATCTGCTACCCTTGTTATAGTTTCCACATCATAAAAATACTTCCCTTCCCTATAAAGCTAGTATTGAACATTGAGCACTTGCTATATGCCTGGCTTAGAGCTACTGGTTAGTCTGAAGGATCATTTTGTACTTTTATTTCCAAATTTTTTTCTTAAATGCTTTGCAACCCAAATGTATTCTGATCTGATTTTATTAGATTAATTTATCCTGCACTCCCCTCCTCCCCTTTGTTTAATTTGACCTTACACATATAACTGTAAACAGTGTATTTTTATGTCCTGCATTGGTATATTGGCTGTGTTCTGATCTGAAGTTGATGAGTGATCTGAGGAATCCAGATGAACGCTGGTTTAGGTAAAAAGATCACAGATCTTTCCCCAGTGTCATTCATGGTTCCCTACCTTCCTCACAGCTCACAGTAGAGCACTAGTGCAAAGATTGTTCCTCCTGGTGAAAGGAAGTCTAACTTACTAGGTTTAAATAGTACTGCAATCAGAGTGTTTATAGCTAGTGGTAATTATTTAAAATTTTCTGGCTGATAAATTGATCCCATCCTACTCCCATGTGTCTTTGGATATTGTGTTTCTTGTGTTGCCCTGGCCAGCGTCTAGTGATCACAGCTAACTCTCAACTGATTTAGCTTCACAGCCTTTGCTGGCAAAACCTTGGGCTTCTGTTTTGCTCTTTTGAGTAGCTGATAATCTGTGACAACAGTATTTACAAGTGAAAATGCATAGAACTTCTGTGCATGCCAAGAGCTTCTCTGACATATGAGGAGGCCGTAGGGTGGTGATGGGTTCCTCTATCGTTCATCTAATATTTGCCCGGTGCAGCAACAGTGCAAAGCAGTTCATTGTCCTCGCAGGATCCCTGTCACCATTTTACAGATAAGAAAATTTTTGGTAGAACAAAATCAAATTACGTAACCAGCATTCCTCTAATATATATCAGATGGTGATATATAGAATGTGGTAATTCTTTATTGCAGCAACTTATATCTCCTTCCCAAGTTTGGCTGGAGACTTTGCATTCCTCTTGATTTCTGCCCTAGTCAGAATTAGTCCATCCTCTGCTCCAAATGAATGTCTGTAGTTTTCCCCTAATTTCCCAAATAAAAATGCTTTTGTGTACTTGGAGGTGAAGGTAAGCCTCAGAGGACTCAGATCATGGATTTTAAAACTTGCACCTGCATGTCTGTGAAGGATCTGTGAATAAGCCCAGAGCAAGCAAGAACCTTTTCTGTGCTAGGTGTGTTTCTAGGGAGTCTTTCCTTTCTGTGGTCAACAATAAGTTTTGGAAAGTGGGATGGTTTTCCCTTGGTATGTTTTTGATACATCAAGGCAAAAGTAAGGGAAAATCCATTTCTTTATTATTAGGGGAGAAAAAAGCATCTAGGTTTTTTTTGACTGACTTGCTCCCACTTTGAAGAGGAGGAGTAAGGAAGAAGGGGAGGAAAAAAAGGGGAGACAGAGAAAGAGCATTAGAATTTTTTCTGTCTTATTTATTTCTAGCAAAAACATCTCTAGTGATCTTATTAGTATGGCATTTTCAGTGGAAATACAGTATTTCGGCTGGACAAAATGCAAGAATGTTTTATCTCATGGAATTTCCCACTCAGGAATGGAACAGTTCTGCATACTGCCACAGCTGCCTCAGCTCCTAATATGGATTTAGCAAGTAGCTCAAAAGTACCCATCAGGACCCAAAGATGCAGCTGCTATGGTGGTTTTTCAAAACCTTAAAGGGCCATACTAAAAAATATCAGGAAAACACTTTGCTATAAAATTTGTTGGTTGCAAAATAGGAAGGATCCTACATTTTGTTGCTGAGTTATTAGCCATGTGTTTTGATTTCTGTCACAGCAGGTTCTGCGTTGAATACACTATGAAAATTGTTTTGGTTTTGTTCTCTGTGCACTGAGCCCAGGCAAAAGCCTTCTGTGAGGATGTCAGTGCCATTTTGCTCTTAGAGATTGTGGCTGTCTTGTAATGACACTACCCTTGTTCAGTCCTTGTTTTGATGTTCTTTTGATGTAAAATGCATTTTCTGAATGAATAGGTTTGCCTCTTGTTTATAATTCAAATTGCTAAAGCCTATTTTTACCGACTTTTTAATTATGCATCATTTAAATCCAGAGTTCATTTTCTTTCAGAAGAATCCTCAGAGGGCTATTAAATACCAAGATACCACTTTTGGTTCAGGAAGTCCCTGAGTCAGAGTGCTGCCGAAGAGTGTACTGAGGAAGTATCACTGCACGCTTACCCTAGTATCAAAATTTTCCCTAAGTTTATGCTATTGGTTAGTGCTGGAGGCATGATGGCTCTGTGGTCTTCCCTGGTGCAGCTCCTTTATGTCCCTATACACACAAAATGTATGCATGTCTTCATTCCTCATCTTTTTTTGGATCTCACTTTCTGCATTTCTTATTATGCAACTGGAAGTCACTTATGGAAAGGTAAACATGTTTTACAGTAATATCCTAACAGAGGTCCCATACTGTGTCTGTGTTAGTAACCTGGATGGAGTCAGGAGCAGTGTCATGTAGTGACCTGTGGTGTTTAAGTGTTAGCATGCTCCATTGCATGGTTTTGCCTGTGCCAGCCAGCACTCTCCGCAGTAGTGTCCGGGTATGGGCTAGGGCAGGAGCATGAGCCAGGGACTACTCCAAGCAGGCAGATACAGATGAGGACTCCTCTTTGGGGAGTGAGCAGAAGGACAGAGTTTAGCCATATGGACATGGGCTATGCCATAAAACTTGTGCTCAGGAGCAGGGAATTGGCCCTGGATTGCTTTATTTTTGATTCCAAGGCAGGCCTGTTGATTTCTGCGCTGTGGTGCCAGGCCCTAGGACAGAATGCGTTTACAGCTCTCTGTATACAGGACATAATTTTAATGCTTGGCTCCCGCTGCAAAATATGTCACAGCAAACTTCAAGAGGATTGTTTATGTCCCCAGAACCTTAAACTGGAATAATGACTCTAATTTATTTATGCATATTTTGACAGCTTGTCATGTTTTATTCCGTAAAGCTAAATGTGGCCTCAACACCTTGGTGTTATTGCTACTAAGTAATGATACCAGCGAGAGGTAGGGATTTTTCTCTTGAGCAGAGATCTTTTCCACCCTGTAAGGATTTGAAACTACTGTCCTTGTGTCTGCGTATCTGAGAAAGGACAGTGAAACAGGAGTGATGTGATCTAGCTGCATAACTGAGCAGGAACAGGTTGACTCTACATAACAGTGAACGCTTGAATAACCCAATAACTAGTGACCTTAGCATGGGACCTGTCACACTTAGACAAGAGATGGGGAACTCTGTCCTAGAGTAGAGACCTGTAAATGCTTACTTGCTCTCTAATATGACTCAGTTTCTGTTTTACAACTGCTGAACAATACAGTTTGGGTATCCCCTTAGGAGAGGCTCAGTGTCTTCTCTTTCTTCATACAAATTTGAAAGACAGTTGGACCCCTTCTAGTCTGAAAGGGTTGTATCATTAATGGGTGTGATTGTATAATTAATGTACCAATAGTGTTTCCTGTGTCTAAGCTAACGAGTTAGATCTGATAGTACATTCACAACTAATCAAGGTGTTCATAGAAGCATTGGAAAGTTTTTTGTAAACCAGTAGGATATGATATTTGTGGGTTGTAAGGTGGTTTTGACCAGGAGTTCAAATGAAAACAAAAGAAAGCAACTGTAAAACCAAAGCACTAGACGTTAGATTCTGTATGACTGAGTTTCTTTTTCTGTTCTCTACAGCAATGTCTACACTATTAGAAAAATGGTCAGTAAACATCCCCTATCAGTGCACTGTCTACCTTAAAGTGTTTGGAGTGTCCCTGGCAGGCTTTAGACCTGGGCCAACTAGGATTCTCCCAAATAATTTACAGGCACCATTGAGGGATTAACTCCAACCATGGACCCATTCTTAACAGGTACCTGACTGTCTTGTTTTGGAGGCTGAGGGTTAAATGGTATGAATAGTAACTATCTGCAACCAGTAGCTGTAATCCTGAAGAACAGTCCCAGGCTTGTTCAATTTTCTAGTACAGATGTAGCTAATGCAAGCTTACTTCTATACCTTATACATTTGGAAGCAGTGCTGAAATGGGGGAGAAAGAATATGTTTAACCTAATCCAGGATATGTGGGGATGACAGAGATCACATTAACACAGACTCTTAATTCCTTGCTGATTATCTTCTATTGGCTCTAAGCAATGGTAGCACAAGAAAAATAACATTCATGACAGGCCAGTGTGGATCCCTGGAGTCTCAGTAGGGACTGCTGAGAGAGAAAGCTGTAAATGTGTCATGATAGATGGAAAAGAAAGAGGTACCACTCTAGGGGCAACTCAGTGCGTAAGCATCGTCTCATGTTCCCTAACCTGAGTGACAGTCTGTAAGACAGACTGGTCATTGCTTTTGGGCTTTAGTCCTAGTTTTAATGCTTTTTTTTTTTTTTTTTTAAAAGCTTCTTCTTACCGGCTATTCCAACAGCACAGTTTCCAGGGCTAAGCTTATTTACAAGTTGCATGGAGAACACTAGTTATTGCTGCAGATACAATGGGAGGGTGTTACTGTGCTGCTGATACAGATACACTGTGGAGAATGATCAGGTTACCAATCATTTATTAACTAACTCCTTAATCAAAAGTATAACTAGGTCTATAGTCCAAGAGAGAGAGCTGTGACCACACTAGGATTCATGTGCAAACTCATTCACCATCAAATTCTAGTGGTAATGATTTGGTTTTCTCACTCCTGTCCTGAGGGACTGCTATTAATGACCAAAGTCAGTGAGACAACTGACCACCCTTGCAGCCCAAGAAGGGAGATATGCTTGAACATCAAGAGTGAGATGAATTCCCACCTAGTTTGGATTCGTCCTTCATATCAGAATTTGAATCTCATATTGCACATGTCCCATGGGAATGTCAGGTTTGTTGGGATGGCACTGGCATAGAGTTCTGTAATCACTGTGAAAGTTCCCTGGTCACTAAAGTAACTTCCTGGAAAAATGATGTGAAAATCGTGAGTGTTAGTGATTTATGGCATTTTTAAGTAAGCAAATAAAGCTAAAAATGTTAGTATGTAAAAACTTGGGCCAAATCTTGGCTGTAACCTTATCTCAGAACTGTGTAAGAGTACTCTATGCTCCTCTGTACTTTTGTGAGAAGGCAGGAATTTGTTCCATTTCTGGAAATGATTGCTGTTCCTGTTGTTAGCAGAGGCAGAACTTGAAGGTCATTGAAGAAATGAGCCACTGGGAGTCTGATATAAGTTGAGTTATACCATCAGTGAACTCTGCCATTGTCAATCACAGGCATTTCTCTGTGGTGCTTTAGCCTTAGCTCCTAGTCCTAGCCTGAAGTATCTGGTTTCTTTTCAGAAGTGGCTGGTCCTGATGTAGTATAGATTGCACAGCCTATCTGTTTTTAGGGTCTTGTCTTGGACTCTGTTTCACCTTGTAAAATACATGTAGTTCATCTCTAGTTGTGTCCCCTTTCAGATGGGAGACACTGGCAAGAAGAAGTAGCTGGTGGAGTTCCTGCCAGCAGGTGTTTCATTATATTTGGCTGCTATAGGGATTTTTGATATACCAGCGTGATTTTTTTTCTTGTCTGTGAATTATTGTGAAAATGAATTATGGATCTGAGGCTGGGTCTGCATTAGGAAGTTGCCCTGCTTTAAATTAATTCTCTACACAGTCAAATGGGACTTTGGGATGTTTGGAAAGGCCAATCACCAAACGCTGTCCCATTTTCATATACTATGGGAAGGGGTTCTTCTCTTCATACTCCTGCTCGAGAGAGATTCATTATCCAGGACAATGGGGTGGTTAGTTTTCTGACAGATAAACTAATGCATCATGGCAAAGTTGAAAACTTACCTTCTTTTTTAACTTTTCAGTTCATTTTGTTTTACCCTCAAGACCTACAGTTTCTGTGCCATGAGGTACACTAGTGTTTATCTCTGAAATACTGTCCCCTGATTTTTATTAGTCCTTTGAAACCAAACACACACTGTGCATAAGTTACCAAGCATAGTCCTTCAGCTAACAGATGGCTAGATAGCTAAGTAAAAATAAGCTGTTTTCTAAAGACTCTAGTCTCCAGCCGATCAGGGTACCTGGGTATACAGAGCTACAGCCCAGAGTAACTTCTAGCATTTTACAGTGTATGGGTATATGTGACAAGAAGATTGTGACTTTGACCTTTGTAAGGAGTTGGCACAAGGCTATATAGTTTACTTTGGGCTATATTTTGCTAGCTTTTGCACATATGGAATAGAATCTTCCTCTGCAATAATCTCACCTATATAATAGTGTCAGAATCTGTCCTACCAGCTGGAGTGAGCTATTTCACACTGTATCTGATATTGTTTTCTTTTTATCTGTTGAGATAGAGTGCTTTGCTGTGTATTCTCATATCCCATGGCTCTCTTTTTGGAGCTCTGTTCACACATCTTGATTCCATCTGTACTCTTGAAGAGGTCTGTTAGGTGGAAGATGTATCTGTCAAACACATGTAGATTCTGGACAGCAGCCCTTTACGGGTCACGCCTTGAAACATTACTAATTTGATTTCAAAGGGAGCTATTACAAAATGTCTTTTGTGTTGTTAGGCCTCAGGAGAAGGACCTCAGTTGCACATAGTGAAATGCTGCATTTGCGATAGCCATGGAGCTCCTTGTTGGAACAGATATAAGAATCAGTCATGTCTTTGTCTTAGAGCTCGGCACCTCTTCAGGAGGAGTCCCCTGATGAGAGAGGGGGGATGGCTGAATGTATGTTAAAAGGTCCAGGGAACAGAAACTTAGTGATCCACAGCATTCATCTGATGCTGTCCCAAGTTGTTGAGCAACTCGGGAAATGAGTGGAAATCTGACTCTTTTTTGACTATCCTGAGTCCTAAAAGTGGGTTGGTGGGTGCAAGAGGGTTGACGTACACATCTGTGCACTCTGTGGCAGTTCTTTGAAGATATGTATTATAGCCTGTGGCCTTTTATGGTGAAGTCATGTACATTTTAAAGACTAAAAATTAGACACCTTTGTGCTTGAAGTTAAGCATGACCGTGACTCGTTCAGCTGTCACTCTTGCAGACTTGGTGTGAGAACCATATGGATAGGAAGAAGTAACCTAGACCCAAGATGCAAGTTCACAGATTGTAAGACAGGAGGCCAAACACTGAAACAGCATTTGACAAAAGTGAGTAATTGATCAAAGTTTCCACTTCCATTTGGTCAAATTTCCAACATAAATTAAGCTATTATCTCAAAGTAGTGGCTTTTCACCCTGGTAAGCTGTGGATCTTTCCCCACACCTACTTCACTATTTGCAGTTAGTTACAGTTACTTATAGGCTGCACAGTCTCTGAGCACATTAAAACTGTAGTAGCAGCCTGACTGGCATTCGTAAACAGGCAATGCTTGGGACTTAGTAATACTCCAACTCAGTGCAGTAGCATGCCAAAATAAAGGTCATTTCAATTTCATGTTATGTCACGCAGTTTTGAAGTGACATGTGTTTAACGAGTTTTCTCCAGTAATTGAACGATAGCAAGTATTACACTAATAGACTTTGATGATATGCTCACAAAAAAAAAAAGGCAAAACCTTTCCAGGAACATTAAACTCATTTTACCAGAGGAAAAAAACCAACCAACCCATAACAGAATTTCAAACTCCTGCCCCCAAGCCTCTGTAATGAAAAAAATTAGGCTTTTTGGCCCTTTTGAGATGAGGGTTTACAGAAGTTTCACTGTAATATATTTAAGTGTGGCCATCACTAGAGATTGAGGCTGATCTTCTGATAGGAATAGGAGAGCCTGAAGGATGCAAGTTGAGCTTGTCACAGAAGCTGTATAACAAACCTCATGACAGGATCACTAAAGGAGTGAAAAACTGGTCCCTGTGTATATGTAACCTATAATTGTGAATGGAAAGGTTTGGGGTAGTTTTTGTCTTCTCCCATAGTGATGCATGCTTGTCTTGCCCCTCTGCCCAGTACTCCAGCTGGTTGTTCCCTGTCATCTTTCTATAAGGCTATGGACTCAAACAGGCCCAAACTGGAACACAGATGGTGCCATCTAAGCATCAGGAAACACTTTTTCACAGTGAGGTGGTCAAACACTGGCACAGGTTGCCCAGAAGCCTCCATCCTTGGAGATGTTCAAAAGCCACCTGGACATGGTACTTGACAACCTGCTTCAGGTAGCCCTGCTTGAGCAGGGTGGTTGGATCAGGTGACCTCCAGAGGTCCCTTCCAACTCTAAACATTTTATGATACTGATTCTATGACTGTTTGATCAGGGCTGATGACATCATGTCATTCAAAGGCTTAAAGGGGTTGAACAAAATATGTTACCCAAAATTATTTGGAATGTTGCTTTTGTTGTCAGCAGTGGGTCGTGTGGCACATTAAAAAAATTAATAGTTTGTTCAGTACAGAATAGGAGGGAGAACTGTTTTGATTCTTGGTGGTGTAGCTTTGAGTGTGCAGGAGGGACCATTGCACTGAGACTTCCTCTCCAAGGAGGACATGTGAAGACTATAGGAGTTAGGGTGAGCACTGGTAAATGGCTGGAAATGTACACCTTTCAGCAGTTTGGAACAAAGCCTCTATATCAATTGGGTTTTGCAAAAGTAGGTTCTTAATATTTTACATAATGTTTAGTAGTCAGAAAATGAACTGTCTTTTGAGCTGGTCACACACCAAGTCTTGTCTTCTTTTTGGTCACTACTTCCACTGCAGTCAAACTGATGGTAAACTGTGAAGAAGTCAATAATGTATGCAAAATAAATTGTTCATCCCCCTGCACCTCCTGTCTGCCTGCAGTGTGGAATAGGAAGAGATCTGGACTGGTTTCCTGGCAAAATTTGTAATTAGGTTGCAATCCTAAAGTGGGGCAGCTAGCTAAAGTCATTCTAATTTTCTTTGGAGACATAATTTTCTGAACAGTACTGGTGGTATTATATAGTACTTCACATAGTACACAAACTGCAAAAAGGCTGCTGTGTTGTATACGGATGCTAAAACTTTGTATGTTGTTCAGCTGATCAGTTCTTTCTTGGGTCAGTGGTTATATGACATTATTTACCAGAGGACAGCTAAATCCATATAAATAATTATTTAAAAAAGCAGAAAGAGACATGTACTTGCTGTCTTAAGCAATATGATGAATTTAATAATGCAACCAATTTCTTACAGCCTGTTCTACAATGTTTTGCTACCACCCAATAATCATGCCAAATATCATGTGATATTCATATTTTTCCAGTACATGGGCATGAGCACTTGCATGAGATTCCATGATTGATAATATTTGGCTTTATTTTAACAAATTTTGGAGTGTTTTTAGTCCTATCAAATTCAATGCTGGAAGATAAACAAAATGGTTTCAGGAATATTTATGATGCTGTGTTTGTTATTAAACATAGCTTAATGCATTCATAGTAATAGGAAACTGAAGTTATCTTTTCAGTGCATGTGTCATGCAACTGAGAAATCTCTTCAGACACCAAAATTCTGTGTCTTTGCTACTGTTTGACTGATACAATGCCCAAAGTCATTAGAAACTATTTTCTGAGCAGAGATAGCAGGATAGTACTGCACTTTTCTTCGTCATAGATTTCTGTATAGCTACATGTACATCATGTCACCATTTTTAACTGTCTCTGTTATCTGTCAGGGTAAGTTATTCCTCAGATCCCCTTTTACATGCTAGGTACACACTGTCATCGTGGTGCCTCTGTGTTGTGTATTGCGGCTGATCTGCCCCTGGCACCGGCACTCAGATATGTGCACTCGGAAGAGGGGCTGAGATGCGTGGAATTGTGAAAGCGTTGGTGCCAGGGATGTCAGAGGCGGTAACCAGTCTGGTGTTACGGGCTTGGGAGAAACCACCCCCCAGGACTGCGTCTGTGCTGCAGGACTGAAGAAGACAGGTTGGATTGCAGACATACAGTAATGCTTAAAGACTGGCTATGCTGTCAGAGCATCATGTCTCTTGTTTCACAGGAGAATTGTATGCAGTCTTCAGGACTTTCATGTCTTGCATTTTATCCTGAGATGCATTTCGTTTTGAAAAGACATTAAAAGGGGTCTAGCATATATGTGGGTAGGATTTATTTCCTAGTAGGAGAAAAATTTTTCAGACTTTGCATGGAAATTGTTGGAAAGAGAGGGCCCAGCGTTATATAAACTCAGAGCACATGGAATGTGAGAGGAATGTGTTTTGTAAATGATGCATTTGTTCGAATGAGTGATCACAATAAAACAATGCATCTTAATTGTTTTATCTTCTGTAGATTAATCTTGCAGTCCAGGAAAAAAATAATATGAACACCATGAAAACAGTCTCCAAACTTTATCATTGTAGTGTAAGCCTTCGGTGAAATTATGTGCAGTTACTGGGAAAATCCAAGTTCTACTTCCATAATAACCATGGCGTTTCCTAAACTGAATTTGCATTGCATTTGCAGAGATCCTATATCTGTAAAAAGGTTTAAAAGACCAATGGTGGGGAATTCTCTCACTTGCCTGTAAAAATAAGTCACTGGCCAAAAAACCCCAAAGGTGTAAATTCTCTCTGTTGTTGCTTTTGACTGATGCTGTTACATAGAGCTACTACTAAGTTGGCACTTTATTTTATCAGTTAATTGGGTTTTTTAGGACTCCCAACACTTCCTGTCTTGCATTAAATCTTTGTTGTCCTCTGGGTTCATCCTCTCTTTATTAGTGCTTCTTCTAAATTTCAAGATGCTATATGCTGCCCCTGACACAAATGTATATTTCCCAGTGGAACTTCCCATGCTGGTAGGGTTGGATAAAAGGCACTACGTGATCCTTTTGGCATGATCTACATCTAGCAGTGAGAGCAATTGTGGCATTAGGTCACATATTTTAAAAGGTAATTCAGGTGGTATTGGAGTGCCAGAGGTGTTTTTGTTATACAGAGTTGGTTTCAGCACATTATAAGAGGAAAAGGCTCTACTTAGTATTCAAGGAGGGATGAACAGATTGAAAGTTATGTTTGGGATGGGCTCTTGTCGCTACTGAAAATAACTGTGGAGTCTCCAGGGAGTCTATTCAACTCTGCCACATTTATGTTAAAAGGAAACCATGTCAATTGTACTGAAGAACTTGGATGAGTTTCACAAAATCACTTCAGTGTGACTTAGTGTTTTATCAGTTTTAAGGAGTGCTGTACCTTTTTCAGACAGGATAGGGATATGAAAAGTAAATAAACCATTCCTGTATCCAGGATGAAGAAAAAAAGTCAATGAGGAGGAGCATGGAAAAACATACTGTGAATGTAGGTTTCACTGCATATAATGGCACAGAGCTGCTGTGCTGGCTTTGGGGACCAGCTCTCTACTGTCCTGCTCTGTAGACTGAAAAGTGGCTATAAAAGTCTGCCTAGAGTGACCATGCTTCACAGTCTTTGCACAGATTTAAATACCCGTTATGTGAGACAGAAAAGAATCCGACCCAGGTATGGGTTATAAGCAAATACTCAATAGACTCCGTTCTAGATGCAGGAAGTTCCCCTGCTCACTGCAAACAAGATCTGCAATGCAGTCAGCAGCTGCTCCACTTATTTCTTGGCCAAAACCTTTTTCCTTGTGTCTGAAAGAGCACCTTTAGGATTAGCTGTGAAAAATGATTTTTAAGATGTCTTATTTGCCCTTGACAGAAAAACTCTATTGGGAGACTGTGTCACAAAATGGGAGCTGTGGGTCAGGCTTGATCATGCTGCTCCTAACTTTTCCCTGCATGACTGCACCGTAGCTTGAATTGATCATGGCAAGTAAATTGAAGCTGTTAGTTCATTTAATTGTCAGTTCTGTGTCTGTGCACTAAGTCAGTCAATGATTCTTCTGAAGTGACTGCTACTACATTACATAGCTGCTCACATGACCACTGGATGTGTATTGATGGTGCTAATGGAGTCACTAAGCCAAGCTCACATCTAGCAATGTCATAGCTCCCCAGATATTGATCATGATAGCGATTTGTTCTGCAGCAGTGTCCTCAAAGCCCAGGCAGTATCAGAATCCAATGTACTAGTTAGTAGATAGGATGACATCGCCCCAGGGCTGAAGAGGCTACATGAAACTTGAAAGAAGACAGTAAAAAGCAAAACCGATAGTGTTGATGGTGATACAGGATGCACAGGCTAGCTTTACAGACATCAAGATCCAGCATCACTTGAAATACCTAAAAAATAGTGAATGTAGTAATGATTTTTAAAATATTGAACTTGACAGTAGTATTTCAATTAAAATAACTTTATGATGAGCTTTGCTGGCCATTCTGCACCTAGCAAACATAGATGATTAATTTTTTATGGACCAGATGATAAAGGAGTTTTGATGAAGGTTTGAAAGACTACCAACAATCTTAGAAGTTAGTCTAGAGAAAATTTTAATTCAACCTGAGTGTAGCAATGGTCCTGTTAGATCTGAAAACATCTTGCAGAAAACAGCTGTTAGGTCACTAGTCCACCTCACCCTGAAGACAGGATTTCTTTTAACTGTATCCTGTCTAGAGATGTGTTTTCATGTTCTTTTGAAAGCTAACATTAATTTAACCCTATTTTGCCTCCTTTCTGTCTCTGAGGCAGATAATCCCTCATCCTCTTGCTACCAGGCAGAAGGAGGGGACCTAAGAGATGAGAGAGGCTGGAAATAGGTCTCTGCTCGTGGAAGCAGGAAAATCCTCTCCCAACCTCCCTCACCCTCCATGGCGTCCCTTCACAGTAGATTTGGGGCCCTGGAACTTTTGAATGAAGAAGAGAATGAGGAAGAAAATGAGACAAACAAGGAGGAAGACCATGGTCCACCAAGGCCAGGTCATTCTGGACCAGGTATTAAAACCAGTTCTAAAAAGAACCACAGAAGAGTCATTGTAGTGGGTGACTCCATTCTGAGGGGTGTCGAAGGCCCAATATGCAGACCAGACCCACTTCATAGGGAAGTCTGCTGCCTCCCTGGGACCAGGTAAAGGACCTCATGGCTAAACTCCCTGCTCTAGTGAGACCCAAGGTCTGTGAGTCTAGGTAGACTACTACCTTCTCCTGGTTTTTCAGGTAGGTAGTGATGACATTACCACGAGAAGTCCTAAAACAATGAAGAGAGATTTCAGGTCCTTTGGGAAACTGATTAAGGGGTTGGGGGCACGAATTATGTTCTCCTCCATCCCTTCAGTTGTGGGGATGGATGAAGAAGAATACAAGAGAACTCAACAGATGAACTTGTGGCTCCAAGACTGGTGTTACCATCAGGACTTCGGATTTTTCAATCATGTGTTGGTATACAGTGCACCAGACCTTTTCACATTAGACGGAATGCACCCGTCCCAGAGAGGGAGTAGGATCCTGGGGCAGGAGTTAGCTGTGCTCATTGACAGAGCTTTAAACTAGATTTGAAGTGGGAAGGGGGCAAAACACCAGCCCATCTGAAGTGCATGTGTACCAATGCACACAGCATGGGTAACAAACAGGAGGAGCTTGAAGCCATGGTGAAACATGAAAATTATGATGTTGTGGGTATCACAGAGACATGGTGGGATGTCTGCCATGACTGGAGTGTGCCAATTGATGGTACAAGCTCTTTAGGAGGGACAGACAAGGAGAGAGAGGCCATGGGGTGGTGCTGTATGTCAGGGACTGTTATGATTGCTCTGAGCACAAGTGTAGTGAAGACAGGGTGGAGTGTCTTTGTGTTAGAATCAGGGGGAAGGCCAACAGGGCAGATGTTGTAGTAGGAGTCTACTGTAGGCCACCCACCCAGGACAGAGAGATGGGCGAGATATTTTATAGGCATTTAGGAGAAATCTCACGATTGCTTGCCCTTGTTCTTGAGGGAGACTTCAATTTCCCAGACATCTGCTGGAAATACAACACAGCAGAGTGGGACCAGTCCTGGAGATTCCTGGAATGTGTGGCATATAACTTCCTGATGCAGTTGGTGAGTGAATTGACTAGAGAAGGTGCGCTGCTGCATGTCCCCTTTGTGAACAGAGAAGGACTGGTGGATGATGTGGCGGTTGGAGGTCGATTAGGGCACAGTGATCATGAAATAATAGAGTTCTCTGTTCTTAGAGATGCCAGGAGATGGGGAAGCAGAACTGACATCCTGGACTTCCAAAGGTCTGACTTTGTCTTGTTTGGGCAGCTGCTTGACAGGATCCCTTGGGAGAAGGTCCTGAAGGGTACAGGGGTCCAGGAAGGCTGGGCACTCTTTAAGAATGAAGTCTTAATGGCTCAGGAGCAGGCGGTGCCCAGGTGCTGTAAGAGAAGCTGGCAACAAAGACGACCATCCTGGCTGAACAGGGAGCTTTGGCTGCAACTCAGGGAGAAAAGGAGAGTTTACAGCCTTTGGAAGAAGGGGCTAGTGGGTCACAATGATTACAAAGATGCTGTGAGGCTATGCAGGGAAGAAATCAGGAGGTCTAAAGCCCAGCTGGAAATTAATCTGGCTTCACCAATCAAGGACAACAAGAAATGTTTCTGTAAGTATGTGAGCAGCAAAAGAAAGTCCAGAGAGAGTCTTCACCCCCTGCTAGACATAGGTGGAAACATGGTAACAAGTGATGGGGAAAAGGCGGAGGTGCTTAATGCCTTCTTTGCCTCAGTCTTTAACAACAAGACTAGTTGTATTGAGGGAATCCAGCCTCCTCAGTCAGAAGACAGAGACTGGCAGAACGACCCCCCTGCAATCCAGAAGGAGACAGTCAGTGACCTGCTGCATCACACAGACACACACAAGTCTGTGGGACCAGATGGGATACACCCGAGAGTGCTGAAGGAGCTGGCTGGGGTGCTCGCCAAGCTGCTTTCCATCATTTACCAGCAGTCCTGGCTGACTGGGGAGGTCCTGACAGATTGGAAATTGGCCAGTGTGATGCCCATCTATAAGAAGGGTTGGAAGGATGATCCGGGAAATTACAGGACTCTCAGCTTGACTTTGGTACCTGGGAAGCTGATGGAGCAGCTCATCCTGAGTACCATCACACAACACATGAGGGACAACCAGATGATCAGGCCCAGTCAGCATGGGTTTATGAAAGGCAGGTCCTGCTTGACAAACCTGATCTCCTTCTACGACAGGACAACCTGCTTATTGGATGAGGGAAAGGCTGTGGATGTTGTCTACCTTGACTTTAGTAAGGCCTTTGACACCGTTTCCCACAGCATTCTCCTGGCAAAACTGGCTGCTCGGGGCTTGGATGAGCACACGCTTTGCTGGGTAAAAAACTGGCTGGATGGCCGGGCCCAGATAGTTGTGGTGAGTGGAGTTAAATCCAGTTGGCGGCCGGTCACGAGTGGTGTCCCCCAGGGCTTGGTTTTGGGGCCACTCCTGTTTAACATCTGTATTGATGATCTAGACAAGGGGATCGAGTGCACCCTCAGTCAGTTTGCAGATGACACCCAGTTGGG
>NW_020799097.1:17260810-17271856 GCF_003259725.1 Athene cunicularia
AAAAAAAATGAAAAAAAAAAAAAAAAAAAAGTGTATCTTATTAGGCTTCACTGGAGGAACACTTAGCTAATAAAGGTGCTAAGCCTATTGAAATGTTGAGACTAAGTCCTGCTTCCCTTCTGCTTACTGTGCTGAAGCAAGGCCATTATAGGACGAAAGCAGTGTATCCATGGGAACGTAGAACTCAACTTTAAAATTGAAAGCTCTTAAGAAAGCAACCACTTTTTTTTTTTTTTTTTTTAAATTTTGTAAGTAGTATTTGCAGAACTTTTAAACGAATAAAATAATATAAACCCATTACTTTATTACTGTACCTAAGAAACGATAGGTATGTTACAATGCTTAGACAGGATGTTACTTTAATGAGTAAATCTGGATCTCTCAAATCAGGATTATTTTGTAATGATAAGGTCTGATAATGTGAGTAAGTCTTTTCAGGATCAGATTGTACTCTGCATTGGAAATTTCTCACAGTTAATGGTTCCTACAGCTAGTCATTTATTGCCAGGAAAGTCCTCCTTATTGATTATTAATACATATTAATGGATCTATCAGATATTTATTTTTCAAGTTCTTGGTTAAAATTTTTTTACTGATTTCTCCCAGAGGTAAATGAGCTGCAGAAGTGGAAATTGGCAGTCCTTTTCTGCTAGGCCTAGATATTTAAATATATTTTCAAAGTATCAAATCTATTACAGGAAGATTTGTGGCAGGCATCTGGATTCCAGTGACATGATGGATAGCAAGACTTTTTATTATATAAATGTGAACTGAGAAAACAGCTGGATGGACCATGTCAAGAATACTAGCATGTAAGGAATCACAAGGGGACAAATTTCCAGTAGAACTGTAGACACCTGTCTTCAGCACTGTCCATGAAGTCAAAGCTGTATATGCAAATCAAACTGTACATTTCCAGCTACCACAGTTCTGTGTACAAATGGAAATTTAGCAGGCATAAGTTTAGTAGTTCCCTTTAAATTGGTCATGCCAGTATCTGCGTGGTGATTGGCTGAGTTTATCAGTGTTCCAGATACAGTTTATAATTGCTGCTCCACATTATAAACAAAGCCATTAACTGAAACATATCTACATTTACTGAAATGAGTTTCATTCACTGAAGACATTGGGGCACATTTAATGCCTTCTTGCTTTGTGTAAAGGCAACACTAAATCTTGCACATTTGCTAATATTTAAATTAAGCTTCAAAGTTAACCCAAATGACTACTTTGATGGAGGAGCAGGCTTTATACATTGAACTAAAAACCTCTTGTTTTTACATAAATGTTTTTTATTGCAGGTTTATTTTTAATAGGACCTTGTATAAAGACATTGCCTTCAGAAAGAAACAATGGAAGTTTAGAGTTGTTTGAAATGAGTGTGTAAAGATACGTTATATTTCATGACCATGCTGCCTTATATGCAGTTGGATAAAAAGGACTTGAAATACTGCTGGACCAAACCCACAATAAAACTGTCTAATGTTTCAGTGGACACGGTTACATGTGAAGTTACTTCAGGATGGAGCTCATAATCGTGGACCTCTTTTCATGAGAGGCTGAATATATGAAGATACTTCATAAAACAAATTGTAATAGAGGACTTGTAACAATGCATGGAGTTACATACTTTACAGGGTTGCTTTTGGGGCAGCACAAGGCTACCCAACAACATGTAACATAACCTTATGCATGTGTACCAGGATTGCATAATTGCACTCTACTGCAGTTAAATCTAATGGTAAAACTAACCTGTGGATCAAACAATAATTGCAATGAGGGAGGAGGTTCATGAAGTGATTTTTCTTCCTTGTCCTGCAATAAGATGAAATATCAGATGGACAATCTTTTCTCATGGCTTTATCATATTTGGGTTACAAATCCAAGAAATTTAAACTTGAGGTAACAAATGTTGGCATTACAAATTTTTTTTTTTTTTTTTTTTTTTTTTTTTTAACTCAGAATAGTCTAATTTTGAACTGCTGGTGAATTAAAACAGTTATTTAGAACATTTGAATTCACTTTTTTTTGGTGGGATTTATCAGAATCACTATTTTTTACACAATCAGTCACTATAAATTCAAAATAGGTTCTAAAAATTATGTGGTTATTACAGATTATTATCTTTATGGTCCGCACTATGAACTCGAGAAGCCTACCTTTTATACAAATAATATATGGATTTTCAGACAACAAACATAATTCAAGGCTTGCTGCCTTAATTTGAAAGTTCATTTGGATGAAAGTAAGGTTTGCATTTGAAGTGCAAAAGCTCTTCCTGCATAACTGCATGTGTGGACAGTTCTAAATCAGGAATCAAAATTGTCTTCTTGTTTCACTTAATCTACTTTGAAAATAGAAGTGTTTAGCTTAATCCTTCATTGAACTGGAGCAGGTCCACTCATTCCAGTCCACCTGTGAGTTATGTTGGAAAGGGAGTAGCTTTTCTGGATAACTGGTATTTTTTTCAGAAATATTTTTCCAGCTACTTAGGTCTGAGCCTGATCTCTGTTGACATGCATTGCAGCCTTCCAAATCTCAAGTCTAAATTTTGCAACCATCTCATCAAATAACAGACTCTGTTTTAAATGCTCAGAAGACTGAACTTCAAAACTGAATCTAAGCTGCACTGAATATTTGTGACAGAAATGTAACTCAGATTTTATGGCCTTTACCAATCTCAAACTGCAATTATTTCTTTGTTGGCTGTAGGTATGTAGTAGCAGTATTCTTTAACAGTAAAAATGACATGTGATGGTGGTCATTAATTGAACAAATTAAATCACTGATTGTTTTGGTACAGAGGAAATCAAGGCATGTGCACAAATCCCATCAATTTCAGTTAAATGGTGCCATGATTTAGGAATAATTCTCTGAATCAGAACTTAAAGCTGTCAGCTCTAAGGAGCAAGTCTTGTTATCTTTGAGTCTCTGAACTGTGCTTAACCAATTAGAACAGTTACATGGTTGAGAACTTGAGACACAATTGCAAAATATTATATAAACATCTTTTGGGCACTTCAGTAGATTCTGAGAATTAAAAATAAAATCCTTGCACTTACTGTCTTGGGATACTCGAGTAAATTTTCTTTTTTAAAAATTATTTTTAATAAAAATTTAAGCTCCTTGTGCAGTTTGTAGAATGGCTGGTATGTAGAATGGCAGAGTAACTTGCGTTACTCTGAAGGTCAGATAGTCTGTCTATTGGACATTTCAAGCTGCTGTCCTGCTTAGGTTCCAAATCATTAGCTTAGCAAATGGGAGCTTAAATATAAGCATAGTCAGTGGGGAGGAAAAAAAGTCCACTGCATAATATGTCTAGTGACAGAAAAAGATACAGAATGAGAACATAAATTTTTAATTCAACGTTCCTTATTTTAAAAAACCCACACTACCACCAATCCCCTCCCCCCTGACAAGCTTGCAAAAACTAGGTCTGAATTCCCAGTGGGAATAATGAGCAACAGCAAGAGTGAATGCTGGGAGAGAAGAATGCAATTGTATTAGGCTCCATCACAATGGGAGGTAAACCCAAATCATTTATAAAAGGTAAATGCTGGCAGAACACAGGGAGCTCAGAGCACCACACTGCAGGTGTGATTTATGAGGCTGGGGACTGGCTATAAATCAAACCCTTTTGTTTTAAATAGTACTGCTTCAACGCAGGAGATCAGTTTACATGTAGAGGAAATGATGAAAAAAATGCAGTACATTGCATCCCAAGAACATTAGAGAATCAGCTTTACAATGCGACTATCAGTACCACGTTTAGACAATGGATATCTGATGCGCAATTTAATGAATACTCTCACTGCTTGAACAGAGTGCCCTAATCTAGCAACTCAAGTTTGTTTCAATGTATTAATTATGGGATCTATTCTGTGAGACCAGCTGTTAAAATCATTGCACTTATGATCAGGAATGCATTGGCTATTCAGGTTAACTAGCTAGCGGTGTCCTTTTATGCCACCAAAGGCTCTCTGTTTCTATGTTATCCGTGTTTTTCCTTAATTATAAAGGTTTATGGGTCTCATTATTTAGTTGCCTTGTCCTGTGGAAATGGGTGGATAAAACAATTAATTCCTAAGGATTCAAATAGAGAGTAGGCTGGAAAGTTCTGTATGATTACAGAGGAATATACACCTCTGGCAATGAGAAGTGCTTTTCTCCCTCTATTGGTTGTATAATTATCAAATGGAAGAGATTTTAAAGGTAATGAGCAAAATGTTTTCTTCTGCTCTGCTTTCCAGATTTGCCAGGGTTTGGCTGCATATTTTGCATTCATTCTGCATGCATACCACTAGAGCAAACTCCATGCCTGAAACCACACTGTGTGTCCTGCAACATGGGCCAGAGAAGCACTTGAAAAAGCTGACAGGACAAGAGGCCTATATAAAGGGAGATTCAGCAGTTTTATCAGTGTTCAGAGAAATTTATAATGGAACAAAGGCTGAGTGAGTTGCACTTGCACATATCCTAGTCATTTGATGTAATGGTCTTATATCAGTAGTGATTTAGTCACGTGGAATGTAAGAATCTGGCTTTAATTCACTGATAAGCAGAGTGCCTTTATGTCAGCAAGGAGTCAAGAGACATCTTGTATTGCAAATACTTTCCAAGAGTCCAAAATGCAAATAGTACAGAAACACATGAGCACAATTTCCAGGATATTTCTGAGGATCTGATATTGATATAGCCAGCATCAACTGTTGCTGGAGGTGTTAATATCAATTGCTAGTGTAAGGAAAATATCATTTCACTGAAATAATTGATTTTTTTTCCTACCTACTATAAAAACACATCTAGTGCCATAAATTTATGGGGCACTCTATAAATGTAAAAACATATTCCCTGCTCAGTAGACCTTGCAGTCTAAATTAGACCAATATATGAAAAAGATAAATAAATGATGAACAGAGAAAAGAAAGAAGTGACTGAAATAGCTTTTAACAATTTCTTAAATCTGACCAGGTTTCCAGCTGATAATACTTCTATACTTCTAAGCCAGACTTACAGAAGTATTTGGGCTTCTGTTTTCCAAAGATTAGAGTGCTTAAATGTCTTTAAAAATACAGTAATTTTACACATAAAATCTAATGCACCACAAAAACACATTATGTTGTCCTGGACACTAGAGTCAATTTAGATAAATAGCCTTGAAAGGGTTCTGACCAAGTTGTGTAGTCCTCTCAGGTTGCAGTGCCATCTGTAATCTTTATAACACTTTGTGTTTGAACTGTATTCCTGAAAACTCTTTTCTCCTTACTTTTTTTTTTTTTTAGGCAAACACTCTGTCTCCTTTATTTGTCTGTTGTGCCCTGTGAGAGAAATACTTTTGTGGGCCAGAAGTAGTGTTTTAAAACCCATTTTTGCAAACTTTTTTGCCTTTTACACAAGTAAAGATGCCATTCAAGGGACCTTGTTGCAGCACTCAAGAAAAAATATAATTAAAGCTGATTTAAACATTTAATTTCTTTGCCATCGTAAAGGTTAAATACACAGAAAAGCAAAAGAACTTGTATATAGCAGAAACAATAATGAAGGGTTTACATCTGCAGCCTCCTTGAACAGTGAAGGTTGTGGCTTTTCCAATGTACAGTCATCAGGAATAGCTGGTAATTACCAAGTTCAAAGCCTATTGTCTCCTCAAAAAAGCCGACTTGTTTTTTTGGGGTTGTTTCAGAATGACGTGATGTCTGATGGCTCTATTGCTTTTATAGGTCTTCTTGATACACACTGAATCCTGACGTGGGATGGAAAGTAATTTTTGTGAACATATTTACAGAATGATGTGTAATAGATCTAGCAAAGGCTGAAGGCTGGTAATAGTGACTGATGTAGTACCATGGAGAAAAGAAACCTGAACATTGCTCTCCGAGGAAGCCGAGCAAGGAGTGAGGTAATAACAGGTTTCATTGCCCAGTCGGGGTTGACAGAAGGAGAGGTGATTTTGCTCCTCAAATTGTGCTCAGAGGACGGGAGGCAGCATGTATTTTACATATATGCGGTAGGTGATAGGACAGGCTTGTTCAGTGATCTAGGAGGCATTGTGCTACATACAAAGGTCTCCTGCAAAGCTGATGAATACTTTTTCCTATTGCAGGGCTGATACATTGAATGCCTCCCTGCGAATCTTGAATCCAGGCTTTCCATGGTTTGCTCGCTGTATAATCTCATTAAGCCAATGGGTATTGCACTGAGGTAAAATCACAGGAGAATTTTTTGTATTCTGTGACTGACAAAGGGGATGTTCTGAATTTATTCTAATGGTGTTTTTTTTTACTTTCAGGTAGGTGTTGACATGCGTAAACCATTTCAAAATGTCTGCTGCAATGGCTGCAAGCATGAAATGTTCCACAGGAGCTTACATACATGAGCATGCTGTTTGTGGGCAGGGTGTGTAAAGAGGGAGATTCATGAACTTTGCTTCTTAAACCATAACCTTCCACATAGGAAGCTCAAGTAGGTCATGTACTGAGGGGAGCCAGGAAACGCATATACATGTGTGATACAAATCTGATAGCCTGTCTAGTAACCGGGAGTGGCCAATAGACATGCATCCCAGATTGCCAGATGCGTTTATATGTTTTCTGAGATGTTATAAAGCATATATCAGAGTTTAGAATCTGACCTTAAAAAGTAGATGTCTTCTAAGATTGTATTCAACTTCCTTGTGATAAGAATTACCTTTCCAACTTAATCAGTATTTGCAACTTGATTCAACAGAGCACTGAAGACGTGCTTACGGCAATCTCCATTCAGCAAAATTTTTAACTTTAAATACATGTTCTGGGAACAGAGCTTAAAATTAAATGTGGGTTTACATGCTTCTCAAAACTGGGTTTCAACTTTGAGCCTCTGGATGGGAAAATTAGTCAAAATGTTTGGTTCATAGTGTGAGATTTCTCTGGAAACCACAACTGCTAGTGAACAGTTAGCAGGAGATTTTAGAACCCCTTTTAAAATAACAGCTAAACATGTGGGTAGGTATAAAATAAGCAAAAGTATTTTTTTTAACATTTGGATATTATAAAAAAGGAAATTTTTGGAAGACTGACATTTCAGTTTTAAAATTAAGTGAAAAATTTGTAATTCAGAAGTTTTCAGTTGTCTGTAATTGTCAGGGTCTGTATGCTTGGAGACAGACATTCCCTTTTTAAGTAACTTTTTCTAAGATTCTGAGTTTGTAAAACTCTAAAATAAATGAACAAATAAATACACACATGTTTCGATAGGTTCCACCATTCCTCAGATATTTCTTTGTAGGATACAATAAAGGCATGAGGAATCAGAATAAAGGTATCAGGAATATCAGGGGTAAAGACTTTCTTTTATTCCTTGTCTGAAATAAAGACTAAGGATCAGCACTTTGGAGGATGTCCTGTTGCTAGACCCTAATGTGTGTTAGAAATGCCATCTTCCACTGTGCTGCCACTCCATAAGCATGTTTGCAGTCTGAACATGGGACCTCTTTTGCTTTCAGCCTGCCATTGGCAGCAGCAGTATCTTGCTTCCTTCTCTGCTGCCTGCAGACCAGAAACGTCACTATCTCCCAGCCATGGCAAACTGAAGAACCCAATCATCCTTATCTGGTCTCAAAAGTGTGCACCATGAGGAATGTCCCAGAAATGCTAACTTCCTGATGTGACTCAAATGCTTCATTCTAACACCTGTGGATGGCTCCTGAACTTTTACGCAATTGTATGCTTTTGTTAGCATATGAAAGCATTGATATAAAAGATATTCTCTTTCAAAAGAAATTTATTAGTTGAACACTGCTCTGTCACATCATTGTAGGAATTAGTGTACCAGATAAGAGCACTTTCTGGTCTCGTGCCTATCTTCAGATTTGCCTGGGGGCAACACTGCGTGGCAATAGGAAGATTCTTTAAAAGCCCTGATCTGGCATTATTGCAGGTGCTAATTTCTGCCTTTAATGTACTTCTGATAAATTATTATCATAGTCCAGTGATTTTTAAGGTTTGAGGTAGGCTCTCTGGTGGGGAATGTGAGAGGGATGGAGGACCCCACCAGACAGACCACCTCAAACTTTATAAATTGCTGGAAGTAGGATTTTGGAGCAAGAGTCTGGATTTATTCATAATTATGTATACATGTTTTTAGTTTAATAGGTGTGAAGAGTATAAAACAGGATAAGCAAACTATTGCTTCAAAGGGAAATGTATAAAAAAAGTTTGAGAACAGCTGTCCTACTTATTGTATATGACATTAATTTTAATTTCAAATTAAACTCTTGAGTGAGAGAATACCTTGCACATGATTTCTGCTAGTCACCTACATATTATGGGAAAGATCATGTTTTGCTATTTTAAAATTATTTATTTAACGTCCTTGTAAAGTTTTATTTTTCTCCCTTTAGTTCCAACACAGGTAAGATTTTCTTTTTTAAATCTCATAAATTAAAGAAATTTCCTGTTGATTCATCTGGTATAGACATTTTTAGCAAATTAATTTTTTTTTTCTTATTTATTGTATAACTGGTGATTGATCCAGTTTAGTTCTAAGTGTCAGAAGAAGCAGAAACCCCTCTTATTTTCAGAACCTGATCCACAGCTTTGTAGACTGTGTATATTCCAGTCACAGTCTCTATCTGTGCAAAATTTGGAATAAATATATTGAAGTCAACAAAACTGTTTTAGTTTAACATAATGTAATAATAGACTCTGTCCTCATACTCCATCTATCATTCCAGCACTTGTTAGGCATTCTGGTTTTGTTCATAGTAGGAGCCATCATAGGGAAATTGATTTCCCTCTGTTTACTCATCCGATTTATTGCAAGAGAACTCCATGTTCATTTGCCCATTACACAGTGTTTAGTGGGGTGAGAAAGAAACAAGCCAAAAGAAATTGTCAGAAGAAGTAGTTAACATGTTGGATGAGACTCTGCTCTCATTTATTTTTGGTATAAATGTAGAACAGCTCCACTTCTCCCAGAGCAGTTTGTTTGCATTTAGTTGGGTGAGATTTAACTCCAGATTATACTCTGAACCCCAAAACTCACCCTTTCTAGTCCTATTTGCTGCGCTGAATTACAAAAGAGACTTCTCATAATCTTGTAGCCTATGTGTTATGATTTCCATTACCTCTGCTGTTCCTCCCCCTCCTTCATTGCTAGTTGTGTTCCCCAAGTTGGGCAGCCAAATAATTTGTCCTCCATGGCTGTTAAAATTGCACTATAAACAGGCTGGGAAGCAATATTGTTGGAGCAAAGCAATTGGCACAGTCCTCTTTCCTCTCCCCAGTGGCAAAGTTGTTCGTGACCGGAATGCACCTGGTCTCTGTTATCTGGAGAGCATAACCATGGGGTTGTTTCTGCATCTGGGTCCCTCACAGGGTTGCACAGAGCATGGTGCGTTTCAGTAAGGATGCCACAATCAGTGTGCTGAACATCATACAATGGCAATGACAGAAAACGAGAGCACGCTCCTCCTGCATTGCTCTGTGCCGTGAACAGAACGGTGTTCTCGGTGGAGGCAAACTGAAAACTTTCTGCACAGTTGGCTCAGTTAGAAATTTGCAATGAGGAATGTGTTAGCTGGTAAATCTGTAAGCTGTGAATTGCATAGACACTTGACATGACAGTAGATGAAGTGATCCAGTAGTAGTTTTACTTTGCCTTTATGCCACTCATTGGCTTCCTGTTCATCTGCACCACATGAAATCTTCCCAACCTCATCTTCAGGGCCTTACAGATGTTGCCGTCACTGCTATGTCACCTTCCTGTGCTAGTTTACCAGCTTCATATCTGTCCTCTGCCTACAACTTTATGCTTTCTGTCATGTATTTTCTACCTCTGGCAGAATTTTTCTGCAGAAAACCAACCTGATCTATAGGTCAGTAATTCTTTGGCCACCTACCATCCCTTTCTTTCCTTCTCCATCTAGCATCATTAGGCCTTTAAGTAATGAAACAGCTTGGTTTGGTTTGTCATGGATGCTGTATATTTCTACATGTTGTGTGGATGAAGATCAGTACTATTCTTTTAGCATTGCATTTCTGAAAGCTGTGTATACAGCATCCCTGTAGACCATAATAAAAATCTCTGAATATATGTTCGTTGCTATGATGTGAGGGCAGTGGCTGAGACCAGTACTCATGGCATGATCTGCTGCTAAAGTAATTACATTAGTGCCTTGCAGCTAAACATGTAGATATTGTAGATGAAGTGTTTATGCATTTGTGTGATTCTGGGAGAAAAAAAAAAATCTGTTTGGAAATTCTGAATAAGGGTTTTGATTAAATTAATATTGCAGAGGGCTTTCCCTTTGCAACAGTGATTTGTCATTGAATAAATCAAGTAAGAATTTTATACAAATACCAAACTGTTATTTAAAATGTGCCACAGCACTGGTAGGGCACCTCTGAGGTGGTATTAAACTCAGCTTTCAAGTTTGTGGTGAACTCTCAATCTCCATTTTGGCTGGGTGGTTTGAAACATGGTCTCTTCTTTTGGCTTCTCTGGCAGTTTTCCAATAAACAGTCTGTCAGCCTGTTACACTTTCACAGCTGTATTAGCCCCTTTGGCCTCCCCACTAAGCTCCTGACTAACGTCAGCTCATCTTTGTTGAGAACGTTGGTCCTACTGGAAAAGTGAGTTTACAATTTATTCTTCAGGGATGTGACAGCTGATAGCAAACAGACAAACACCCTTTGCACACCAGTCACTTTTCTACTGAAATAGGACAAGAAATAACGCATACACACACGCACGTATGTGTATGGCTATGTATGCATGCATATTTATGAAGACAAAAATGTGTATTTATGTATAAACCCATGTATGTGTATCTTTCTAAAAATAAGACAGAATATATATGCTGGTTGCCTTTTCTTTCTTCTGTTTCCCTACTGCTCCCAGGAGCTGTCTATGTCAGAGCCTTCCAGGCAGTCCTCAGTCTTCATGTGGTACACAGCTCTTCCTCTGAATCACTGGCCTGGTGTCATTTGGTTTTTACTTCCTTACTTGGCTCACTGCCTCCTCCATCTCTGTGTCTGATTTCTGTCTTGCTCAGTTTGCCCCCCT
>NW_020799097.1:17271906-17290671 GCF_003259725.1 Athene cunicularia
CCCCCCCCCCCCCCCAGCTTCTTAATCCGTGAGATTTTATCAAGGTAAAGTATGTGCTTCTGTGGGATTGTATCAAGGCTTCATTTCTTTCTTCTGCCTTTAGGAAAATTGCCAGGCTCTAGCTCCAGCAGTCAGTACAGACAATCTGCCTTTTCCTAGATGTTAGCTTTCTCATTGCCCTGTCTTGGTGCCCAGACAACAACTCTTACAGGAGACTTTTTCAAAGACAGATTTTTTTTGGCCCTCTTTCCCCACAAACTGCACTGAACCAAGGTATGGTGAAGACATCTGAACATAAAAATACAAGGGATTCCTACACTGAAATTAGGGTTGTGTAAGGTGTGTAAACATGTCATAGATGACTCCTAAAGGTTTTGGAAAGAAGACTTATGTAGGGGAAATGCAAGGCCCCAAACTAAATTAGTAACTCAAAAAGGTGTTGAGCTCTCAAGTTACAGAAAAACCCCCTCTTAAACAATGCAGCATAGGGACAGTTTTCACTTTCATGCAGTAAACAAGAGTTTCAGGGGTAACTTGGTTTCAAATGAGCCGTATTTGACAGGCAAACTCAGACTGAAACCTGAGCGGAGTGTTTGTGAATGCACTTGGGCTGAAACTGAAGAAAAGCTTTCCATGAATCACTATAAACGGAAACCACTGTGTTAACCTAGATGGGTGCCCTACTTCCCAGCTGAGGTACCTCCTTCTGCTTGCTCCCCGTGGACTAACATGAAGCCATAAGAGATGACCTTGAGTAAAGGGCTCTGTCCCAGTTACAACGCTGGGAAGTAGCTACGATTCAAGCACAAACCGTTCTTTGCTTCTCTCCTGTGTGGAATGGAAGCTGGGCGAGGTACAAACCCTTCTGAGCTGTGTCCTTTCTTCCTTCTGCCAGCTGTTCTTGTCATAGTCTAGTCCCCATCCTGCTGATGTTATTGGGGTGTTCAGCCTCTGTGGGCAGTGTGTTTCCATGCAAGCCATGGGTTGCAGCCATCACTTATATCTTATGTGTCTACATTTCCAGGGGCTGCCTGTTTAGTACCTTTTCAAGGGCATTTCAGTCGTCTTTATTTTTTTCACATCTTCATTTTCTATAGAAAAATAGAAAGGTTGCAAAGTGCTTCCTTCCCTTCCTCCCCCCTGTTTCTTGTAATCTATAGCCATTCCCCAAAGTATAGGCACTGTTGGGTTGAAAAGTAAGGGTCGTTTAACAACACACAAAAGCCTCACACCGTGTTTATTGCCACTGTGCTAAGGAAAATGTTATATTTAGTGCTGCAAGTTTATGACACAGCAAAAGATCTTTCTTCTAAACTTATGGCAAGTTTTTATTTTTAGATCACTTTCCAAAGCTGTAGAAATATTACATAGCTATATACATGTTTAATATTTTCCATTGTAGGATTGTAATTCTTCCTGATAGAGAATTTAGCTTTTTTTTTTTTTTTTCATGAAACTTGGGGAACTTTTAGACCCTCCAAGTGAATTCACTATTAATTTTAGTCTGAGCAGATATATCAGTAGTTCTGATTTGTACTGATTGTTGCATACGGGCACCGGTGCTAACTGAATAAAATGAGAAAAAGCGCAAAGACTGAAGTCAGTGCTAAGATGTGTGACTGCTTTATTGCTGCCCCTCCTGCCCCCATCACATCACATATGTCTGTATTGGAAATCAGCTGTCCAGCTTGCTGTTGGTCAAACTTAACTCAGGCGCTGTTGGAGAAATTTATTTTAAAATTGTGTGTGTCTCCATGCAACTGACAGCACCAACCTTCCACAAAGAAAGAAACTGGGACAAAATAATGGAAAAGGCAAAGAACGCTAATTTCTGCAAAACTGGACTCCAGTTCCTTCACCACCTTTGTGGCTTTTTGCTGGACTTGAACCAGTATGTCCCTGTCTCTTGAACTGGGGACACCGGGAAACCAGATGTTTCTCACCAGTCCTGAGCAGAGAAGGATCATCTCCCTTGACCTGCTGGCAGAGCTCTTCCTAGTGCAGCCCAAGAGACTGTTCACCTTCTTTGCTGCAAAGACGCATTGCTGGTATGTGTTTAACTTACTGACCTCCAGGGACCTCAAGATGTTTTTCTGCAAAGCTGCTTTCCATCTGGTCAGCCCCCAGCATATACTGGTGCATGTGGTTGTTCCCCCCTAGCTGCAGGACTCAGCATTTCCCTTTGCTGAACTTCCAGAGTTTCCTGTTGGCCCATTTCTCCAGCCTGTCGAGGTCTGTCTGGATGGCAGCACAAGCATCTGGTTCATCAGCCCCTCCTCCTGGCTTTGTATTGTCTGCTAACTTGCTGAGGGTGCGCTCTGTCTCCATCACCCTGGCCCTTAACAAAGAGTTAAACAGTACTGGCTCCAGCATCAGCTTCCATAGTACTAATGACCACCAAGTCCACTAATGACTGATCTCCAGCTGGACTTTGTGCTACTTATCACAACCCTTTGAGCCCAACAGTTTGGCCAGTTTTCAGTCCACTTCACTGTACATTTATCTAGTCTGTAGTTTGTCAGTTTGTCTATGAGGCTGTTATAGGAGACAGTATTGAAAGCCATGCTAAAATCAAGATAAAGTCTTAATAAGGTCAAGAGTTTCATGTCTGATCCTGCCAGGTGAGACCTTTTCTTTTCCGAGTTATACTGCTGTTGAGGTCTTTTGCCCTGGACAAGTCCCTAAATCTCTTTCTGTGTCATGTTTTATGAGGCTGGACCTAAGGTTTACAGTTATATAGAAAAAAGGGAGGAATGATCTTTCACAGAAAGTATTTTAATACTGTCAAGTATGAGCAGTTTACATAATAAGATTCAGAAGTGAGAGTTAGGCATGGACCATTGATACTAAATATTTAAAATGTAAAAGTAAAATAAAATAAAAAACAGAACAGTTTGTTAAAGCTCTTGAAATTTATTGAACTTAGCATCCACAAATGTTAAACATGCACAGTTTACCTTTAAGAGGAAAGGCTCTGCAGTGGGCATTTAGCTAGAGTTGTACACCTACACACTGCAGATGGTTTAGTTTTATAAGACATGAAACTGCATTTGGTGGAACTGATTAAATATAAAAACACCACCATCTGCCATTTATTCTAATATAAAATGGTTTGGGCAGATGCTGACATCTTTTGAGATGATTGATTCATCTCTGACAAGTGAAGATTCTCAGAGGGTTCCAGCTGCCCACTGCTCACACAATACCTGCTTACGAGAGCAAACGCCAATCACCGTGCTGTGATTTGGATGTAGCAGGTGAATGAAGGGCACTTTAATAACCAGCAGTCTGGAATTCCTAACTATATCAATGGTGGGTTTTTTTCTTCTTTTTTTTTTTTTTTTTTTTTTTCCCTCTCCTACACTTCTGGCCCACATTGAACTGTGAGAATATTTTATGCACACGGTATACTGTATTGGAGCACAGCTACCCTAGCACGGCAATAACTGGAAAAGTGTCAATTTCTGGCACAAATAGCTGTCTTTCATTTTTCAGAGTGGAAAACCATCAGATACTCTCCACATATGCTATTCATTTAAAAATTATTTTTTGCTAAGTGTCCATCAGGATTACATTTAAACTTCCTGGAGTATTATTTATTGAGTATGACACCAAATGCTTTGTAATAACTTAAATAACAGATGTCTATCTTGTTTTATTTGATAACATTGTCACACTCTGTACTGTGGTATGCTTCAGGGTAGCTTGCTGTAGCATCTTTTTTAAAGGTTTTGCTCAAACTTTTTAGAACATGCATGATAAGTTATGGAAGAATGCATTTAAAAATACTCGGGACCAGATTGTGACATCCATACCCACACTGAATAGTTGTTTGCGCCAGCAGTACGTCCTACTGCAGACAGACCATTTCTTATGAAATAAGGTCCTGACCCAAAGCTAGATTTGTGGTAACTGCAGTGGACTTTTGGTCCACCTCCAAGTGGGAGAAAGTGCAGTATAATTAGACCATCATACAATAAGGAAGTCCTGACATTGCAAGTATATAAACTGCAGGACTTCTCCAGAATATCTTAAAATAGGATGCTCTTTTTGTACATGTAAAATGTAATCTCTGACTGTGTCCCCCACTCAAAAGTATCACTTTGAACAGCTTCCTCACTATAAAAACTTAGTTAAAAAAGGAAAAGGGTCTGTTTATATGAAATTACATGAAAATGTGACAGCTTAGTGTTGTGCTGGTAGAGGAGCGTATGGTATGTGTATATATATATAAGTTTGGTCAGAGGGATACTGAATGATTGTACTGTCATTTGCTGTTGAATGTATCTGGAGTAATTCCAACGAAGTCTATTGTACATGGAATAAGTTGATGCTACAGTATGGGTAAGAAAACACTTTGTGGGGCATTTTTAACCTATTGAGAGAAGCTAAAGGTTATTTTAAAAAGCATGGACTCTTGTCATTGTTACAGAATATTTTCTGCTCACCTGTTGCTGACGGCAAGTCTATAGATAGTGTCATTTCATTGTTTTAAAAAGTAAAGAGTAAAATTAAGTCAGCCAGATACTTATCTGGCATAAATTGGGGTTTGAAGTCAGTGAAGCTAATCTTTTTCATATCAGTTGTACACCTGGGCCAGAGGATTCAGAAATTGTTTTCCTTATACTTTTCTTCATATTAACCCCTTCTTTGTTTATGGCATTTCCTTCATTCACAATTTAAGATTCTTCACCTTTACCTCAGTCCCCTTTTTCCCCAGCTGCTTTTTCCACTGGAAGAGGCAATCTGATATCTTGCCTGAGAACCAACCTTACTGGGCTTCCTGGATGCTGTTTTGTAGAAGGCACTGATGAATGCTTCCCCGTGTGAAAGGAGGATTCTTTATCAGAGAGAGCGACTGTGTTATTCCATCTAATGGCCTGGGAAGCTGGATGCTTGGAATTGCCTCTGAGGTTGGGATTACTGTTGTGAAAGAGCAATGTTTATGTTAGACTCAAAAAGCAACACCTTAATTTGAATGTTCAAAACGTTTGATTTTAAACAATGAACCAAAATCTGGAAAATAAGTGTGTTTTGGAAGTGGAAAGGAAAATCAGAATCCTAATGAATACACAATATTTAATATATGGAATGCATATCTGACTTCGGGGAAAAGACTTTCTTCTCCATTTTGGCTTCTATTTCTTCTTGACATAGAAACATAATACAAACCTAAAGTGTCTAATCCAAGAAACAGCCACCAGAACCTTTATGATGCAAATGATCTGACTGTTCTATAGTGTCTTTCTTCCCAAAGGGTCCCAAAGTGCTATACAAATTACATGTGGCTACATGAATCTGTTCCCACACCACTGAATTACAGGGAGCTCTGGGGAGCAGAATGTCTTTCTACCAGTGCACAGCACCACTACCCAGCATTTTGTGATGGCAAGCAGAAAATACAAAGAAGGCAAAATAAGAAAAGATGAAGCAGATTGAAATTAGGACTCAAAGAGGACTGAGGAAAAGGGTAAAATAAGCTCCATGTTTTTCTTTGATGGTGTCATAGAGCTGGTGATGCGTTATTGATAGCTATAGCTGACCTTCACAGTGTTTGTCAAGAGTGTTCCCAGGACTTGGGCAAGGCTATCTGGGCATGAAACATCACTGCTCTGTGTTTCTGGCTCACAGACTGTTTCTCTCTCCAACCCTTCCTCCTATGTGCCCAAGTTTCCATAAAGAGAAGCCCTGGTAGAAAGGTGCTGGGGTGCTTATAGCTTGATGGATGTGATTCTTTCAGGGAATGCTCTTGATTTGCCTGAAACAAGGATGAGTGTGGCTCCTGTGCCACCTACCTCTCTCCCAGCCACCCCAGCACTGACAGGGTTGACTTGTGGAGCTGGAGCCAGGCTCAAACCTCACTGCTGGCTGCCCTTAGCAAGAGTGCTCTCCTGGCTGCTACTGCTCCAGGCAGAGCCCCCTGGAGCTGGGGACCAAAGAAAGGATGGAGGGAGAAAAAGAAGAGAGTTTCCCACAAAACCAATAAAGTTTATAAATGGATACCTTTTTTTTTTTTTTTTTTACCTCAGGCTCATAGGATTGAAAGTTGAAAAAATGTCTCTAATTTTACATCAGCTGAAAATTTTGTCTGACATAGTTAAAACTTGCCATAGAATTGATTTTTTAGACTGGGGTTTTATGTATAAGCACTCAAGTATTGTCATTACAACTGTTGTTTCCCACCTAAATTCTGTTAAATTGCCATTTTTATGTTGAAAAGAGGTTTGTTCTTTTTTCAATGGATAGCTTGCAATTCACTTTTGTAAGAAATTGTGTTGGGCTAATCATTTCCAGAGTCTGCCTGAATGCAGTGATGGTGGCAGTGCTGCCCCTTTCTGTGTAATAGTTCCTTCACTTGTGGGAGACATGCTAGGTAATTAAAAAAGTCTGTAAACAAAAGCTGAGGTGCAGCTTCTCAGCAGAGTGATGCAGAGTAACATTGTGGTAGATGATTAGTCTTCTTGGGAGCAAAATCAATGAAAGCAGCAGTAGTCAGATGTCTTCTGGCATAATTTTTCCTATGTTCAGGTGAAGTGTTTTACAGGAGTCTTAGGAGCTATCGTTATTGTCACAATTTTCTACTGGCTCTACAGTCAAGATTTACAAAAGTATCTGACAGATTTGAGTGCACTCTTGCGGATAAAACCTGTGTACGGGATTTAGGCAGGTAGGAAAAATTGAAAGGGTCAAAAATCTAGTTTTCTCCACACAAACTCTCATTGAAAGTTCATAGGTTTCTTCTCTCATTGCTGCCCGCTCCTTCCTTACCTCTTAGTGCTGCTTATCTGGGGGAAGAATCATGGCTGGAATTTATAAATGCTTCTCTATTGTGCAAAAGAACTTTGATAGCATGAAATGAATAGCAGGTAACATAATAAGAAAAAGTATCTGGCTACAGCTTTGGAAATGTAAATTCTTTTATCAGTCCCCTTGCTAATTGGAATTGCTGTTTGTTGTTTCACATTTAGTGGATTTCATTATATTTTCTTTGGTAATTAGATATTGTAACTATAAATTAAAAATACCAGACCAAATAAAAGAAAAAAACCCAACCCGAAACCAACAACAAAAAGCCTTCATTAAGATGCAGTCTAAGTTGTATATAGATATGACTTTAATTAAAATAATATTGTTAGAATGTACTGTTAAGGCAAACAAAGCAGAAAAATGAACCACAAAAATTTAAGACTTGGAAAGAAGGACCCAGTCCAGTCCTTCCCAGTCACTGCAAAGGCGCTTGCGATCGGCACTGTGCTATGGAGTGAGTCCACATCTGAATGAGAGCTTGAACTGGGGGTTAGTCTGGGGGGAGGCAGAGATCCTTCAGTCTCCTTGTGGTGCCTCTTTCAGACTCTCCTCCTCCCACGCTGTGTTCAGCTCCAGCAGCAGCCATCTCCCAACCTGGTAGGGTCTACCAGAGTCCCTGACTTGTTTGCATACAATAGAGGAGGTATCAGAAGAGGATTTTTTTTCACTGTTTGTCATATGTCCATATGAAAAAATCCTCTCCAAAATGATGTTGTTCCATCATTTTGGAGTGCTCCATGTGGGTGGAGCAAGCACTCTGCAGACCTGAGGAGTTTTTGAATGGGAGGTCTTTGAATTTTTAATGCTTTGTGCATCTTAAAAAATATATATGTAATGGTAAAGATATGAACAAAAATGTCTTAAAAAAATACTTATGTTCCTCTAAATTATTTCTTAAGGGAAAAAAATGGATAAGATGCACCACGTTCCTGTGCAGATAGCAAAGAGGAGGTCACAGATCTGCTACTTGCACTTTGATTGATACTGCAGAGCTAAGAGCTATTGCAAAATGTATTTTGGAAGAAAAATGAGCCTTTTTGCATTTGCAGCTTCACTTTTAGAGCTGTGCTCAGACATGGATGAAGGAAAGCTATTGCACGAAAGAGCTTTCCTTTAATTCTTTCTGAGGGTGATTTCTATCTTATTAGCCCAAGGAAAAGACAGCCCAAGAAGAAGGTATCTTAGATTTTGGTTCAAACTTATTAGCAAAGTTAACCTCGTCACTGTAAGATAGGCCTGGCAGATAGCGGCAGCAGTGTCTGAGAGTTTATAAGGTCTAGACAAGAGTGCATGAAGTCAGCTTGTCTTGATCAGGAGGAAAAAATCTTGTTCTTTACTCACTCATTTACTTCTTTGTCCTGTGTGAACTCCCACATTTATTGAGCTTTCAAACCAAACTCTTTTTTTGAAATTAGTTACCTTGAACTGAAAACATTAAATAAATGTGAACTATTCCAAAATCTAGATGAATCAAAAGGAATGACATTTTTCTTCAGCTGAAGGTCAGTGTGAACGCTGAACACATTGCCATGCTCCCAGAATTCGCTTCTTAATTTCAAGTGTCTCCCTGCATCTCAACCTCCTCCCTTTTGTATCACCCCTTCTATTAGTTTAGTAATATGCTGTCATCCTGATTTTTCTTAATTTCACTTGTGATATTACTTCTCCTTTTCCTCCTCCTATGGGAACAGATTTCTTCTGCCATATGCCCATTTAAACCTAATTGTAGTATCTGAACATCTTGTGTGCTTAGCCACAGCATCCCTTGGGGTTCAATTGAGGCAGAGTATGTATGTGACCTTTAAAGCCATGTCAATGTGAGACTCTCTCAGCACATGGGTCTTTAAAGCCTGAATGTCTATGCTTCATACTAACAAATTTGACCAGCCTGCCTTTATATGAGGATATCATCATTTTGGGCAAATTCCAGGTTCCATATTTTAAATCAGCAAGTAGAGCACTTTTAAATCTCAATTTCCCAAAGATCAAGTTCCAGAAGATTAAAAATGAAAAAAAAAACCCCAAAACAAAGCAGTTATTATTTTATTTATTTATTCGAGCAAATTTGTAGTAGTAACTATTTGAACATGACTAATTGGCAATTTGTAAAATGGACAGTTTTCACTAGCAAATTTTTAAGTACATCAATGTCGTAACTTTCCTTATTATGACAGTTCTTAAAAAATATGATAAGGTTGTTATAGAAAACAGTGAAAAATTCCCTAAATTGATGGGTATTATAGATTTTGTATTTGTAACCTAACTAGCCATTATTTTCACACTTTTTTGCATAAACCAGAAATATGATTGTGCTGGGTAAATAGTGAGCTACCCTAATAGTAATGCCGTACTGTGCTGAAGTCTCATAAAATCTCTATGGCAAAATGAAAACCTTTTCCCAGCCATCCTCAGTTTGGATCTTTGTGTCATGCCACAGCATTATTGCCGAGCTTTCACATTCCCAGAGCCTTTCTGGCAGTTCAGCACATAAATTGTCCAAATTTCAGTGCATTTTAGGCATTTTAATATTTGTCTTTCAGCCGAGTTTGGTTAGTTGCTTTACAAAAAATAGGTGTATGAACATTTTTTTTACTTTCTAATCCTTCTGATATCATTACATGAGAATTCCTTGTCCAAAAGCCCTCATCTTTGAAAGATTTCTAACTATAAAATTGGTCCCAAATCTAAGTTTTGTAAAGTCAATTGTTTTCTGCTGAGAATGTAGTAAAGGAGTAATGAATAGCATTTAAATGGAAGACAAAATCAGCAGCTGGAGTTGGGAAATATTTTAATCTGGTTTTAGTCCTCTTCTTGTTTTAACTGAATAGCAAGGAGCTGGGAAAAGTAGTAGCCTTTGCAGTGCAGATTATGAACAAAATCAAATGCTAGCGTACTTGTCACTTAACGTCAATTCCTAAATCAGTCATCTTTCCATGTTAATCACTTTCTGAACCTTATTTAACATCTCTCTGTCCAAATCAACTCTACTGATTTTCTTCTTTGGAAGCAATTTTTGTGGAGGATTCTCAAGGGGAGGAGTTTGAGTAGCGAGTGCATCCTGTGGGAGAGGTGGCTTTTGTAGACTTGTAATATGTGAAAGCCAAGCTTACATATGGACCATTTGCTCTGTTGAGCTGCTGTTAAACCCTGAATTCCTGGAAACCCCATCAAGCTGGAATAGAAGTAGCATCAAATGCATGATTTCCACCTCCTCCTGCAAACATTATTACTTATTTTGTTCTCCTTCTACAAATTCCTTGACCGGAATCTTTTTCTTATGCGTATTCATTCATAATGAATGATATTTCCTATGTGCCTTGAAAAAATAAGCATCAGAGTTTGTGTTTTCACAGAGGACAACTAACTGGAAAGACAAATAAATCTTATTTGAAGAAAATAGTCAGATGCAAACTCACCAGAGTACAATTGCAAGTGATGTGGTTGTGTGTGTAGGGGTGAGTGTCTTGTGTTATGCACAGAACTTTCAAGTCCAGGTCCCCCGCAGAGAGGCCCTCTTGAGTGACTGGCTCTTTCTCTTCTCAGCTGATTGGCAGAACCTAAAGGGGATGTTGGGGTAAATGAAAGCTGCTCACGTGTGGGTGGGGGTCCCACCCTTGAGTTCAAGTGATAACAGAGTTGAATGCATGTGTGTCAGAGGGGAGTATGCTTCTGTTGTTAATACTGGCTCACAGCTACACTTTGATTTTACTCACTGTCTGTATGAAGAACTATATTCAAGATTTTTTCCTTCAGTGATATTATCATATTTTTATTTGATGCTCAAATCAAAGGTATGCTGCCTTTTAATTAATATTATATTCTCCTACACATTTATTTTTTGTCATAAAGAAGGGTTATCTAGAAGGTCAAGGGCCAGAGAGAAAGATGCTATCTTACAGCTTGAATTAATCTAAAAATAAGGAAATAGATTTTTAGGGAAGAAAACAGTATGAGTCTGGCCTGAATTGGATCAGGCCCAATATCCTTCTGAGGAAGAAATAAAGGGCTTGAACCTTCTCCCACTGAGAGCAATTACAAACCTGCAGTTGACTATAATAGCTGTGTGTGATAGGGGCATAATAAATTTAAGGTCTGAGATAATCAAGGACGACTGTGTAATCTTCTGCTAATGCTTCTGAAAGATGCTCTTGTAAAATTCTAGACAGGAAGAGCACTACACTACCCTGTTAATAGAAGAAATAAGCTTAAGCTTGTTGCACTCAGATATAGCTGATCCTGTGAGTCTGATTTGAATTTGACAGTGATTTAAAATGAAAAAGTTTTGAAAAGAAAATCTGTGGAATGATGACTGAATGCTGTGAGGAAGTGGGGAAGAGGGAGAAAAGAAGTTTTACAGGTATCTGTCTGATTTTTTGTATAGTACATAAACACATTAAAAGGTCATTTTAGCCAAAGGCCGCCCAGCTTGGTTTTTGACAGAGACTGACAGGAGATGCTCATGGTACAGGAGCAGGGCACTCACACAGTGTGCAGTCCCAGCCTCCAGCAATGTATAGCTCAGGGATTTCACATCAATAAAGTGCTCTTCAAGGAAAAGATATTGCAATCCATTTAAATGTCTTCCTGAAACTCACCTTATTCATAACGTAGCTTATTCAAATACATTAATTAGGCATTTGTGAAATGTAACGTTCACTGAGTTTAAGAGTAAGCTAAAATGCTTTATGACCTTATCTTAAATTACATAAAAATTTTAGTTCTGATCCAAAACACCGCTGTACCCATTATGTATCTTTCTGCTGCCTTAGGTAGAATTTGGCTCAGAACCTCTATGCCTTCTATTATTTATCAATTTAAAGTAAATGTGACAAAGGCATTTTTCTTTTTCCCTTTTCCTAAACTGACTGACTTGCAAAGGTGTTGCTATAGCCTTGCTTTTTTTCTTGCCTCCTCTCTTCTGTTTGTCCCTAGTTATACCTTAGCTAAAATTTAAATTTTAAGTTTCAGGAAGGAGACACTTTTTTTTTAATCTTCTGTTTCGATTCTATAAAATAATAGTAGTAACGGATCCTAGAACTTTGTATGAAGGCAAGGATACATACATAGTTTTTTTGCTATAGAAAGCATTTGACGTACTATATGTATATAGTAGAATTACCTACCAGTGATAGGAGAATCCTTTGAAAAGAAAACCTAGAAGTTATTTTAGCAGAAAAATAGGCAATATTTTCTGTTAACCAAAATTTGTTCAGAAGTCAAGAATATATCAAGTGGCACTGAAGACTGTTAAATTTGAGGAGGGTTGTTAGGTAATTTCTTATAAATTATACTGATACATAATTTTATATGCAGATTGATCAGTGGTGGGAGTTTTGCTGTCTTTGTTTTCCTCTTCTATTTTGCAGCTTGTGTATTTCAGTTGGCATAATTTGTGAACATGAAAATACATGTTGAATCTCTAGTGAGCAGTTGATGGATAAGAAAAAATAAAACAAAAATGCTTTAGCTTATTCCAGATAAAGACATTGATGTCCTAAGTTAACTTTGAGCTGATGTGCTTTAAGTTTGAAAGCTGAAACACATGTGAGGTTGTATGTGGAAATGCTGCTGTAGATGTAATTAGTGTAAATGGGATTTAAGCTATCATGTTTCATACAGGCGAAGTTCTGTAACCACCTGGCTAACGTGTATATGCTAATACTTCTTTCCTAATAAGAAGTAGATTTTACACTGAAGGTGAAATGAAACATATAAAGTCATGCATTACATGTATATATAATAAATATATATATCAATTTGCATGTGTATAAAAACAGAATTTAGGGTTTTGGGGATCAGTTTTTGAAGGGTCATTTCTCATTAAATTTTCTGAAAAAGCTTGGTGGATTCATATACTTGTTTAGTAGATGGATTTGTATGAATTGGGATTTTATTTGCAGACTGAGAGGCTCCAGTGCTTAAGGGAACTACTGACAGCTGAACGTCAAAACCAGTGTCTGGTTAAATGTTATCCTTGGTTGTCTTCAGGAACACAGACCTTTCAGCCAATATTTTTTCTACAGTTTTCCTGGTTTGTGCATCATGTTTTCCTTATCCTTCCCTAGACACAGCAAAAATGGGCTCCACTTTATAAGCACAGTAGTCAGCAATTCCTAGAAATGTGAATATTTGTTTTAAAAAGGAAAATATTGCAAGTGAATTATTAAAAATTCCACTTTCAGAAGTTAATAAAATTTGTATTAGTAACTGGAACCTTGAGATTTTTTATTGCCCATGGTGTTATAACTAAGCTAAAATTCAGAAACACAGCTAGAGTGTTATTTCTTTGGCGTATTGCTTTGGACCTTTGGGGTATGATATAAGGCACAGAGCATTCAGTGTGCTGCAGCAGATTTCTGCTTACTGAATAACCAAGGGAAATAGCTGTAGAATGGAGTCGAGGGGAACAATGGTCAGAAACAGTTTGGACTAAACAGTTTTTCATTGGCAAATGTCAGATTGCTCTAACCCTGGGATGCATTAACTGCGGCGACACTAGCAAAGCGTTTCTGGTCACCTACCCTAGACTAACCAGGAAGCGTAGTTCCCTGAAGGCACCCCTGAGCTTTTTGTCATTGGCTTCTTTCTCTCCCAAATAGAAGGTTTTGTTTATACAAATAAATATACCTTGAATCAGGGAGAAAACGGACTTTATACAGTGAAGAACTCCATGGTAGGTAGAAGATGATGACTGAGATACCCTTTCCAGTTAATATGTGATTATTTACACAAATTATGTTATTCCAACAAGGGAGATGGATAGAGTTTAGCCCAGAATACCCCAGAACCAGTGACTCAGGCATTCTAAGGGTGGTAGAAGATTAAGGTTTAATATCCAAGCCTTCATCTAACATCTCCTAGATGTCCTCAAATTACTGGGTTATGGTTGTTTTTTTTTTTTTTTTTTTTTTTTTAAGAAAAATATTCAAAGGATACCAGTGGTGCTCAGAAATCATCCAGAGCTGGTGTTGTTTAGTGCCTGGTTTCTGCTGTCACAGCCCTGTGAGGCACAAGTGTCTGTATGTCATAGCTGCTCTTGGAGATTTACAGATATCCATACCTTGTTTCCCATATTGTCCCAGACATAACAATAGGAAGAAAACTGCCAAGAGTACAATTAAACAAAGAAATAACCCCCCTGCCACCCTTGTATCTCCCATTATCTCCTATATTACTGGAAGTTTGCCTCTGTGATGCCTTTGGAGGTGTGTGGACCCTGTGTGTGTGTGGTGGCCAGCACCACTGGAAGGTCACTTAGTTGTGGGTGTGCCTGACACGGAGCTTGGCCATCTCTGTCTCCTGAGGATGTTGCCTGTCTGAGTTCTGGAATAGGGCAGATTTGGACCTACACATCATCCTCTTGAGTGGAGGTACAATGTCTGCCTCCTGGAGGAGGACTTTTAGCTCCATATAAAAAGTGTAGGACATGCTGATGCCCCAAGTCTGTTTTTACAGAGATCAGGACATAAACTGGGAGTGAAGGTGGTGAATGCCTGTGCTAGCAAACAGGAACTCCTCTTTCCACTTCTTATCATCCTCTGTCAGCCTGAGATGTTGCCTTTGGCAAAATAGGGCATGTAACTCTGAACAGCTTCCTGGGTGAATGTTTTGCCTTGGGAAAACTAGCCCATTTTAATTTTTAGGAACCAGCTACCAGAAAAGACTGTGACAGAGGTGCTGAGAGGACCACATGGTGAGAACCAATGCCCAGGGAGTGGCACCTTCTGCTCCTGCTTTCATTCATGCACTGCTTACTCCCAGGAGAGGCTGCACACCTCAGTTACAGCCCTGCATCCAAGTGGGTGAGCAGTGGGACACTCTTCACCTCTCTGCAACAATGGGTGGGCATTTTGAGGACCACACTGCTCCATGTAAGGCTTATTGTGTGTGTTTCTGGCAAAGCTGTGCTGTGCTTGGCTTGGCTTCTGTTGTTGTGGAGAGGGTGTTTTTTTAGGTATCCCCTTCATTCAATTGGAGGTTTTGGCGTTTTTTCTTCTGTGCATTTGCCATCTGAGTTGTAAGTGACAGCACTGAGGAATGCGAGCTTCTAAATGATAGAGCAGCTGAATCAAACTGGTTCAGGCCATCATTTTTTCTCCATGCACAGAATGGGGATAGTTTTGAATTCCTAATACTGATATCATAGTAGTATCAGTTTCTGTCCTCAACAAGAAACCTGTTGAAAGGATCTCTCTGCACTGCTTTTAGTAATTCTGTTTACTGGAGGAAGAGTTTACCCCCGCGGGTGTTTCCCCAAATTGCAGTACACCAAGTGAGCTGTTGGCAGTCTGGCTGTGAACTCTGTGCCTGTCCAGCAAAACTGTCAGAGCAGTGGAAGTGAACATCAATAAAGAAGTCCTGGTTCACAGCTGCTGGGGGTTCGGTCCAGCATCTATAACTTTTTGCCCTGTGGGTAGTGTGGGCAAAGTAGGACCACATGGAAAGAATCACAACTGGATCTCAGCTTTTATATTTGGGGGATGGGTGTGTGTGTGTGTATTTGTATTTCATTAGTGTTAAGTTTGCCATTTCCAAGGATTGGGAAGAAAAATCTCTTCCCTCTTTGCTAGAATATAGAGTGGTGTTTACTTTCTCATTTTGAAATTTTCCCATCTTGTGTAACAGCTGTGCTAGGGCAGGACTCGCTCTCTGCTGAACTGCTGCTTTTTTCCTTTGGCCTTTGTTAAAATTTCTGATAAATAACAGACTGTCTACAGCTGTTCAAATGATGTTGCTTTTTCTAAGTGTCACTTCGGTGTTCATTCCCACCAATGTGGGCTTTGCTTTAGAAGGTAAATAAGGGAGAAATAGGGCTTGCTGTTGAGTAAAATTGAACATGTGGGCAGTGGGAAAAGAATCTGAAATGTGAATTGCCCAAGCCTACAGAAGCCATCCACCTCCGGCTGTGATGGAGACACTGTGGCATCTTGGCAGCATTGCTGTGTGCAATTTTCTTTAAATAACTAGTGGGGTTTTTGTTTGCTGCAGTTGGTGCTATTTCTTCACATTTTCTCATTTGAAGGTAATCTGCTTCTAAGAAGTGATTAGAGTGATTTGTACATGGAAGGCTTCGCTGGGCTTTGAATTTTTGCAGTGGCATTAGCTATGCTGGTGCTACTGGGCTCATCACTGTAATAAATAGTGAGAAGATAATAGATGTGATTTAATAGTATATTAATCTATTGTTACAAAGATAACTTTGTATAATTTATATTAATCCTTGATTTAATTTATCTAGAGGTTTTCTCTAAAAACTTTATAAAATCACAGTTCTGGAATAAAAGGATCTTGTGAGCAAGGACAAAAGATTTTCTTTTTCACACACTGTATCTCTCCTTTCCACAGCAGTAGTTCTGTCCATTTTTTGCTCTTATCCCTTGTGTACAGATCCCTTTAAAGCTGAAGGGCAGAATTTGGTCTGTATTTGAAAAACAGATCAAAAATTTTGAAGAAACAATATGAATGCAAAGTTTTATCTGTGCTTGAGATTGGAAATTCAATTTCTAGAGTAATATTTAGGTGAGGTTAATACTCAGATGAGTTCAATTTATTTCCTGTTGCAAACTGCTTATAAAGACAAAAATATATAATTCGTAAATCCAAAGAGAGAGAAAAGGAATGAACTGAAGTAACTCATCTCTGTCCTTTCCACAGCTGAGGACACAAAGTAATAATTGTTGTTTAGCTAAATTATCGCAGAAAAGAACAGCAAGTCATTCATTTCCACATGAAAAAGCACAAAAATAGGGTTTCTGTAAGACTGATTGGGAGGTTTAAGATGAGAATGTCAATGTTAAGGTTTCCCTTTAAAGGTGTTAGATCTGCTTAGGCTGAAATCAGTCCTGCTTTTGCACAAGTGTAACTAGTGGAAACCCATAGCAATAGTATAAATGGACTATCAGTGCCATGGTTTAAACAACTTTTTGACAAATATGATGGGCCTGATCTTCAGCTCTTCTAGTTATTTTAAACTCTTGTCAAGGTTGTTGGAGTTGAAACAATTTACGTCGTATATAAGCCAAAAGTTTTGGTTGCAGTATAGTACAAGCACTTACTGAAAGGTGACAGATCCAGTGGCCCTGTAATTCTGGGCTGACTCTTTAAATACAGGACGATGTCTAACAGGAGTGCTGCAAGGCAAATAGATACAATTCTGTTGGGAGATATCAAATTCTGGTGCTTTTGGAAAGAAGCTGGGTTTGTCAGTTACAGGGAAATCTCAGAAAGGAACTTGAGAATTTTGCGAGCGTGTGCTTCAGGTTTGCTCAACATTTTGAGGCAACTGTAAATCACTTCTAAGTAAGCTGCGACAAATGAAATGTTCATAATTACAAGCTGCTAGCCAATCTTTACACTGTTTTTGCCTGCATACTGCTTAAATTACTACAGCATATTTTATGGATGAAAAAGTATGACTAATTAATACCTGCAACATCAGTAGACTCATGTAGGAATAACAGTGAGAAGAAGCCAGAATAACTCCTTCGGTTGAATATGAATTATTTCTTGGATTAGAGGTGATAAATTGGGGACCTCAGCCAACATCTGGGTGACCAGCCACTCCAGACACTTTTCACCAGCTTGGCAGAGAGGCCAGGGACCGAATGGAGGTAGAGGTTGAACTATGCTCCGGTTCCCTGAGATGGCTCCTCTCTTAAGGGTTATGGGAAAAATTGTGACTAATGAGAAATGCATGTCCTGCTGGAGCACAGCTGCCTGTGTTCACTGGATGAGTGAAGACCCGCAGGCCACTTTTCAGTTGCAAGTGTTTTAATGATGATAAACATGGGATTTTTATCAGATTTTCAAGCAGCATCAAAAATGCACATGCAAATTGCTGATCTTGGTTGATCTCAGGACCTATTTTTCCTGTGACAGCTGGGGCCATCTTAGAAGAAAGCAATGATAACAGTGCGATAAAAGCATTTTTCTAGACCTTTGTAGTTGGTGAGAGAGGATGTTCAGTTTACCTCAGATAGTAGCCATAACGTGTAAACAGCAAGTCTTGTACATGCTATTTTCTGAAGCGTGGTTTGGGGAGGCTGACCACTAGCTGCTGCTAATAGCAGTGAACAGACACACTGAACGTTGGACAGATACACATCTAGGTCACTGCCGCCAAAAGCATGCGGCTGCAGCCACTCGGTGAATGTATCCTTATCGCTGCCGTTGCTAATTTCTAACTGTTACAGCCAGGCCCTACATCTGGTAGGAACAAGATTTTTGGTTCAGTATTTCAATGCCTTTGAAACTGGGCTTCCGTATGAGAAAGAAACTAGGGTTCTTCACTTTCTTTGTACAAAAGGGTACTTGGCGAATGGGAAGATTTTCTAGGTTCATAGGGTCACTTGATCATTAGCTTTATTAGCTGGCGCAGCAACCCTGTTCAGTCTCAATAGCCTGTACTCTGATTTGAAAGCAGAAATGAATTCAGGAGCACCAGCACTAGTAGGAATCAGGCAGGGCTTTGCTGTGTCAAAGCTGGTGTCGTGTGGGATTTCTCGTTGGACTGGCTGGTAAGAATTTTAGTGTGGAGATACTAGTCAGCATCATGGTTATGCTATGTTGTACTTTCATTGCCGTGTTTTTTTTTTTTTTTGATGAGAAGTGGCTTTTATATACCTACAATTGGAAGGCATTCCTTCCTGATGCGTACCATCTGGATACAAATATTGTATCTGAAGACTGTGTTTTTAACAAATAATTGCCTTTTCATAATATAAACGATAGATAGAGAAGATCTACTCGGGTAGGTAGTCCTTTGCTTTTCCACAAAAGAATTCTACCTTTTGCAATTGAATTGTAATATTTGCTTGTGTGTTCAACTGAAATGCCCAAAGCAGGATTTCTATATGCAGAATTAGAACTCAGGGATTCCTAATTACCATGACCTTTTCACATCAATTGTTTTTTAAGCCTTCTTTTAAGAATCCTGTTTAAAAAAAAAAAAAAAGGAAA
>NW_020799097.1:17290721-17317194 GCF_003259725.1 Athene cunicularia
ATAAGAGACAGCCCCCGCCTTTTACTGCACTGATATTTGTGGAAGAAAAGCTGCAAAAACACTTTATGCAGAGCATATGAAAGGTAAATGATTTTAATTTTTAACCATAATATTTTACTTTCCTGAAATTTATCTTCTCTCTTGGAGGTTCTGTACAAGAAAAGAGGATCTGTAACCCTTTCAGTAGCATTATTTGGAATCTCTTCTAAATTTTCTTTAATTATAAATATCTTGGATACACTGTTGGAAGGATTTATTAGAATGATGAGGTCAATTAAATTATGAATATTTTGGCTTGTGCCGTAGCCCAATACTTTCTTACCTGCCTGTTTTTCCATGCACACAACATTCCTATTAACTTTCTATGTCATGATATTCTCTGCTTCCCACAGCAGAATAGGCTTTCCTTACCTCTTTTCATTTCAGTAGTGAGCAGAACGTGCTAAAAACATACGTGTGTGCGTGTGCCTGTGTGGCGTCCGGTGTTTACACTTTTAGTGGACATTTCACTCTCAGCCTTTTCCATCTCTGATGCTTTATGTGGTCAGCTGTGGCTCTGCAAACCTGGCCAGCGCCCTGTGGGAAGGCATGAATAGCCCTTGTTGTGTGAGCACACCTGTGTTCTGCGCACAGCTGTTTGGTTCACAACAGGGTTGCTGTTAGCAGTTATGAAACGTTTTCACACCACCCACCCACTATCCACCGGTTTATAACATTTGCTGGCACTTCTGTCTGGATTGAACTTTTTTTTTTTTTTAATTTAAAGGACACCAGGATACTTTATGTATAAGAATAACAAGCCAAATTGGCACAGCACCTTATTAAAAATATTCCCTCTCTCCTGTGTCAAAGATTACTCTTTTTCTGTCTGTGGTGGTAAATCTGCATCTATAAGAAAAAAAGTTTCTATTTATTTTACTTTTTTTTTTTTTCCCCCCTAGTTATCAGACAGTTTTTTGCTGGCTAGAATTTAAACAGGCTGGAACATGACTTTGTTTTTTTCTACATATTGTTGGAGATGCAGAGTCACCCATTTGTTCTACATTTCATCTGTATGTTGTAATAGGAAGTTAAGACACAGAGCAGTAAAAGGCTACCCATATAGCTAACTTTTAAAATTACCAGAACTGGCTGGATGGGTAACTCAACTCTTCTGAAAGGAAGGTGGCAAAAGCTCACTTTTCTGGTAGTCTAGATGATGTCAAATCTCAAAAATGGAAAACTGAGCTAAAAGAAAAAGCTAAATACAAAATGAGGTGGCACAGTGAAGCAGGTGCTCCATATGGAGGGGAAAAAAGACAAATTAATGTAAAAACTGCTTAATTTCTATAGGAGAATACTATTTAAATTTATAGACTAGGAAGACAGCTGAACTCTTCTGTGTAGTTTTATCAGCTGTGTTTTGTATCTCTCCGTGACACAGTATGTGGCTCTTTTCTGAAAGCAGGACAATGTGTTTTGACAGCCCTTGGCAGTGAGAGCAACAGTGAGAAAAGCAAACCAAAGTGATTCAAATTAACACGAGCTGGCTGTTGTGAAGCTGGACCATCCAAAGCATTTCCCATGAAAAGAGAACCTCAGATATTGTAAGATGCAACATAGCTAACTGGGTTAGAAACAATGAGGAAGGGCTGCTGCTAACACTGCTCACCTACTGCCGCCACCTACAGAAAACATCATCTTTCTTTGATAAACTACAGGAGCATTTAGCTCTAGTTCTGTTTGACAAGGTGAACAGATCCTATACTGAGCTCCGTTTAGGACCTGCAGAGAAAACAGCATCAACCAGAAAGGCAAAGCTCAATTAAAACTGCTTTAGGTAACCTTGACCATTTCTGTAGGGGATGTCTTGCATGGGAATTTCTTTGTTCTTCTAGATCACACATAGGTGTGTGTTTATTTTGCCATAATGTGACTGCTGATGGATTTTATTTTTTTAACACTTTATGGCTGATCAGAAGGGAAAAGAGTGATAATTTATTATACTTTATTAGTTTTCTAAAGTCTTTCTCACTCAAAAGAGATGTAAAAGTCTTTGGTAACCTTAGAATTAAGGATTCTCTGCTGATGCTAAAGCAATCTCCAGGAGGTCCAGTCCTGCTCACTTGACTCACAAATGACTGTTTTGAGGAATTCAAAGTGGTCCAGAAAAGAAAACCCTTAAAAGTACATCAAAGCTAAAAAATCTGATTTCTGATGCTCACTTCCTCTTCTGGTCTTGCAGGACAATATTTTTCTTTCATATTTCTTTGCTGCTGGTAAGATCATGTTATTTTCAGAGGTGTACAGTGCTATGACCTATTTCTCTGTTTTGTGTGCCACAAAGTTACTTTCTCACACGTTCTGACTTCCTAAGAATCTTCCTTTTATGTAAGATCCTTTAATTTTGCTTCTCTTCTAAGTGTCTTCTCCCATCTCATCACCGAATGAATCTTACTTTAGATAATTCAAAGTATCTGTTGTTTTCTTCTCCTACCCACACTTGCCCACATTCGACTTTCTTCTCCTACCCAGTGCCTTCCCACTCTCATTCCCAGCTGGAAGACCTCCTCATTACAATAAAACCTTTTTTTTTTTTTTTTTTTTTTTTTTTTTTTTCCCCCACTGTGCCCTGTGAAGCAAGGAGTTGTTGTAGAAGCAAAAAATTAAGTTATTTGCCCAAGGTCATAAAGAAAGTTAATGAATAAATTATGCCCCAACCTCATGGATCCTAATCCTAGCTGTGGAGGCTGTAATAGCAACGGTGAGGAGGGTGGAACGTCCAGGCAGATGATTTGTATTCCTTACTTATGGCCAAATATGACACAAATAGAGGCACCCTGTTCCTGACGAGGAGAGGCGGGAGAGTGGGACATAATTCATGCTATTCAGATTCTGCTATTTAGCATTTGCCGATCCCTAATGGGATATTTGCAAAGTATAATATTTTCTAACAGCTGTAAGGACAAGAGAGCCTAAAATTTCTCCCTATACATAATATCCATGAAATTGCATTGAATATTGTAATGATGTGTTATGCTGCCATTAGCTCCCTGTGAATACCTAATTTGGAAGGTTAATGAAATTGACAAATGTGTATACTGTACCCGCATTGTCAGTACTAGTTAATGGCAACTCTCACATTTTTATTTGGAAAATTATATAAAACTGAAAGTGACAATTATTGTAACTTCATCTTTTTTGGAATCTAGCACAGTGTGCAGTTTATTTAAATAGGGTTGTATGTGTTTTAAATTTGTATACCATCATATGAAGTCCTTTGCTCATCATGTGATTATATACTTAATTTTTGTATGAATGAATGCATGTATTGTGGTCTTTTATAGCATATTGGGCCAATTTTTTGGGTTTTGTGTTTATTCCACACTAAAATACCATAAGTCCTCGTCTTCCTGTTGGCTCAACAGTGCTTGATTACAAAACCAGTGCCAGTTAATTCAAAGAGATATCACACATCCAAAATTAATTTCCCCAGGCAAGAAAACTATGCTGGAGTACACTGGAAGAGTGTGCTTTTGTATTTTCTGTAAATGCACCATAAAAGGTCACTTGCAGCTGCTACTGCTCCCATGGATAAATGTGATGAAATCCTTGAAGTTTGGCCCCTAAATATTTCTGTGTCTCTAGAAAGTACTTCTTTAGTCAAGGTCACTTTTTTAGGTGTAACGAGTCTGACTCAAGATCTTCTTTTGGTCTAAGGCTGTTTGATTAGACAGAGCTTTACGTAGTGGATGATCCTTTATGGTCCTTGGGAACTCATATCTGTCTGCTGGGAAGTGAGAAGAGACGTTGTGATAATCCTCTGTGACACACTGCATCATGGATGATGTTGCCTTGTCTGAGCCTTGTGAGCTGGAAGAGGGTGGATGGATGGAGTGAGAGCTGCACAGCCCACTTCCCTTGTTACTTAATTTTTGGGCATCTCTTCAACTCCTTGTAGGGTTTCCTCTGGGGGAGCAGGTGTCACAGACAAGGGCTGCTACCCTGAGGAGACTGCATGTGTCACTTCCAAGAACAAAGCAGTCTTTTAAAACAGTGCTATATTGAGACTGTGAGTCATGAATCTTTAGATCAATAACCAAAATGTTTTTATATGTGGGGGCAGCCCCAAACAGAGTGACTCAGCCCTGGCAGTTCTGCATTCAGCACACTTCTGTGCAGGATCTGGTTTCAGATGACTGATCGCAGAAGCGGGGCTGGGTGATGTGCAGAGGCTGAGGCACTGCTTGCGGGCACAGCAGAGCGGAGTTTTCTTTTTGATACTCAGCACACCTGCCCCTCATTCAGCTTCATGCAGGAGCTGAGTTCTCAGGCTGTCCGAGATGCTGCCTGCAAGTCAGCAGCCTGTCTGGTTGTCTCTGGCATTTTTTATAAGGTGACCTCGAGATGCTGAGGTTTAAGATGTTCTTAGACTTAGATTCTGTTGTGGCTTTTTCCCCCTTTTGTTATGTTGTATTAATAAATACATGGCAGAATCTGGTGGAAGAATACATCTATTCAGACCCTTTGTCGTGGATGCCACAGATTCCAGTGGCCTAAAACTCTCAAATACTTGTCCCTCTCACACTTGACAACAGGTAGTCTTTCTGCTCTTTCTCCAGTCCTGGTGGCCATGTCACATCAGGCTCATGGTAACCCTCTGGGGGAAGCTGAGGTCCATCAATCACCCCATGGATCTCTACCCCAAAAGCACAGATCACACTTAAATTTTTGCATCAGATGTTGGTTGTCAATATATACATTGATTTGAAATAGGAAATTTGGAGCCTGGAAAAGCTTCACACTGAGATTTGTCTTAAGTGGGAGTGTTTTGCTCCTGTGTGGATTAATGATTTACTGATAGTTCAGTAAAGGATGAGGGAATGAAGGGACATTTACATTTGCATTTGAAGAAATTAGGCCAGTTAATAGTTCAGGGAGAGAACACTGAAGCTGACTCCTGAATGGAGGAGGGGAGATGAATTTGAATGAACCTTCATGTAAATCTTCAACAAGGAGTACAGGGTTATAAGTTAGCCTTCTTCCTTGGCTGCAAGTTCCCTCCTGTGAATATATATTTGGGATGGAGAGTGTACACCAGATCTGAGACCCTGGCCATGTGGATCAGATATGGTTTAGATCTTGTTTGGCAGCTAGATACAAAGTGAGATGGAGAAGGAAAGAGAGAGTGGTAGGCCTTTTGGACTTGATTTTAGAGAGTTTTCTGTCCTTTTTGCCAGCCATATGTTACAAATCTCTGCCACTGTGTTGCTTATTTTGGACTGGATAAATAAGTATTTTTCCTTGCTTTTGACTTAGCTTGGCTTGCGCTGAGTATGATTTCTAATGATGGCTAGCATAAAAAAATCTACCCTGAAAACTGATATAGGCACAGTCTAGTAACAGAACTTGCCACCTGTGTATGGGACAATATGGGAGTTGGTATAGGGAGACTATACGAATGTAGAATTTTTGGTTGACCAGCACAAGGCAAGGAGTCTTGTGCACACACAGGTGGTCAGAAAGCATATTGATCCTCCAGGTTGGGGTTCCTCTCCAGGACTCTTGGGGAGCACATAAACAGCAGGTAATGTGCTTCAGCTTTTGTTTGAGAGCTCTGCCTCTTGTATATTGAAAGATATTTGGTAGTTCCTGCAGGACTGAGTGTATTTGATACACATATGAATTCTTCTATTCTTTTCTGACCAGTTTGCTTCTGGACTCTGCAGGAAGGAGATAAGATTGATGCTGCTGAATCAGATTTACTTCAAGGTCATGAAGTTATGTGCTGTTGATTCATGAAACTGGAGTAACTTGGACAAAGAAAGTAATCATGAGGAAATATTAAAAATTAAATAATTTTTCCTCAAGAAAGATAATAGGACCATCACATTTTTTTGAGCTTTTTAGCATTTCAAGCAGGAGTAGAAGAAGATTTATGGTGAGTTATTTTGAGAGAAGATGCTGCCAGGCCACCACAGAAACTGGGGACCAGAAGCTGTGGGGTCTCCCTGGGCTGGGAATGAAGGCACTTCACCATCCAGGGCCTGTCCTACCACCCTCAGCAGTGATTTCTTCTAGGAAATTTATTCCTGCCCTGAGGGTAGTAGGTGTGGAGCCCTAACTCCTCAAAGAACATTGACTGTGTCAACAGCTAAGATGCCACCAAGAGAAAGGAAATCTCTCTAGAAGAATGATCACTTGCCTTTAACAGGAAAAGTTATGCTGGAAATTTGGCTTCAAGCACAGAGTGGATGCAAGGAAGTAGGAAAAAATGAAACCGAGTAGCATAACAGAAAGCTCTCTTGATATCTGTGGAACATAACAAAAGTCCTAGCTGTCAAGCAAGCATGGATAATTATTGACTCATTATGATTTATTTCAACATCCACTGACTTCAAGAGATGACGAAATGAGCTTAGGGAGAGATAAAATAAAACTCTGGTTATTTAGCCAGTAGCATTTGGAGAATGAAGGTTTAATTTTCTTATAGGAACAACTAGAAGAAAAGTTATACCTACTGTTTCCCCAGCTTGAGACACACCATAGGGGAATGTGTGATACCCGAGGTGTGGGAACTGGTGCTACACTAGAAGCAGAAGAGGTAAAAATTAGTGTTCATAGTCCTGGGAAGGGTGATTATTCCATTGCTTCTTGAATGTATTTGTTTCATATGTGAAATTCATAGTCTTTTTCCTAAAATGTCTATACTATGCAAAAAAAAAAAAAAAAAAAAAAAAAAAAAAGGGATGCCATTTTTCTGAATGTGTTTAGTACAAGCCATAGCTCTACCTATGCAGCTGTTTCCAAAGCTAGAAGAAAAAAGTCTTCTTTGGCTCTCAAGAGTGACTTGATAAAAAAATCATGGTTTAACCTCTGACTTCCTAACCTTTGTTTTTAAATGTAAAAAAGGGAGAATTCCTGTCACCAAAATAATTTTATTGAATCAAGCAGATACAGACAAAATAGCAATGTTTCTGATGTGGATTCGTGCTGTGGTATCTTCTAACTGGGAGGCAAAAATTGAACTTCTGTCACTATCTGAGGTTGGGGGGCAAAAATTCTGCTAAGTCCAACATATCGGAATTTCCCTGCTAATCTTCCACTTGCACAGCTGATGAACTATCAATCAGGTTATTTAGCTTTGCCCAGACACTGACAGTATGGAAGTTTTCCTGGCTTTCATAGTTCTTCTGATATTCTCTCTATCCTTTAATTAAAGGTATGTTGGACATACCATTCAGCTTTCAAACTTTCTCTCGATTTCTTCCATGACTAGGTTTGTCATAGCTGAACCAGAAGTTCAGCCAGATGGAAGTACTCGATCCATTGTCTACTCCAAAATGGTTCAGACTGTGGAGAATTAACTTTCCATAACTGCAGTCAAGTGTTAGCAGTGTCTTTCTCAATCTGCTTGTCATCTATGTTGCTCTGGTAGAAAATCATCTTTCTGGATCATATTCAAGGTATATATTCAAGTGCCACAGGGATCAGGAACAGCATCACCAGGGAGGTAGAGGAGGCTGTCAGCTTCACACCAGTACTCCCTGACAAGGTGCAAGTCCTTGTCATAGTGTAGTATGTCACATCCTGGCTGTGCTGGCAGCCAGCATATGAATGCTGGAAATAAAGGACTGTACCTGTCTGTCTCTTTCCTTCCTCTCTGTGCTCTGTGGCTTTAGCTCACTATACCAGCCTTTGCTGGACTTCTGATGTGTTACCATTTCCAGAAGAAAGATTGCTGTCTGAGCAGGTTAGCCCTGTAGGAGCAGGTTTTGGCTGGCAGCAATGTGGGATACAGGCAGCATGTGGAATACAGGTCTTGAGGGATGCTCAGCACCCAGCATTATAGGATTCCTTTTTTCTTGACTTTGGTGAGTCTGCCTGGGTGAATGAGGCTTACCTGTGGGAGTTGTAAAGTATGTTGCTAAGCTTATTTTTGGTATTTCTTTTAAAAATCTTCTGTGCCTGTTGCCAAACACACAGGGTTTGTTTTCAGACTCTTAACTTCAGGTAAAGCTGTCGTGTTTATTCTGACTCACTACATCAACACATAAATATGAGATTTTTGTTTACATATATTGCTTTTTGTGTATCTTTATAAGAAATATTTTTTCAAGGCTTTATTCATATCCCAGGTATGAAGGAATGAGGGAGGAAAAAAAGTTAATTGTATAACAATCTCAGAAGATGTGTTTGGACTCATGTTTTGGCTATGACACAGTGGGGTATGGTTAAACCTGGGACAGATTTGAGTTTACAACTTTTGGGATAGCTAACAACCTCAGTTTTGATCATCACTTGACATTAAAAAGAAATTTCCACTTTTCAACATGAAAGTTGTGAGTCATCCTCGCAGTGTCGCCTGTGTAGTGCATTTGAGGAACAGTTTGGGGCAGGCTGACTTGCATTCACAGGTTCTGTAATCTGTCATCCGCTTTGCAGTACTTTAATTTACAAACATTTTCACAGGCTGCAGACGGTGGCTCTCTGCTCGGATTAACCACAAACTCATTCTGCTTCACCACAGTTTGACCTCTCTGATGAGCCACACATTAATGTGTTTACAGACTGTGTATGTATATCTGGCTATAGACTTGTCAAGGCACGAACTGCACAGAAATTGTTTTTATTTTCAAATGTGTTTGTTTTTGTCTGTGATCTGGCTGGTCACTTATTCCTAGTAAATGATTTTCGTGGTGTCAGTTGGTCAGTGTTGAGGAGTGCTGTTAAATATTGGCCCATCATTTTAAAAAACCCCACAGAAAATAATTCATGGGGGGTGTTACAGAATCAGGTCAGAAAAGACCTTGAGAGGTCATCTAGCCCTGCCATGTAGACAGTCTGAACCAGTTAGCCCTGCCGCTGTCTGCTCCAGCTCACTATTGGAGACTTGTCCTGCTCTCTGATGTCTGAGTGTTGGTTGTTCAGCACCCTCTGTCTCACCGCAGTTTATTGGAATAGACCTCAGTTTATTTTACTAAGGCAAACTGCAGGTTTGTGGAAGCCAGATGAATCCTCCTGCTCCATCTCCTTGACTAGGGGAGTGGAGAGAGGCAGAGCAGATAACTGAAGGTCAGGACTGAGCTAGGACAGCTGAAGCTCTCTGCCATGGCACGTGCGTTCACATCCTTGGCTGGAGCTCGTAACTGCTGAGTTTGGGCACCTGCTTCTCAGCTGCACCAGGCCTTTCGTAGCTGACCTCAGCAGAGGCTGTTCTGAAGTGAGAAGCAAGCTGATCCTGCAGTCCATTAGATTAGTACCTGCAAGTGGCCCCTATGAATGAATAAGTGATCAGACATTTCAGGGAGACTGTACTGTGCCACGAGAATGCACGTCCTTGCCTGAGGCACCAGGGCTCAGTGCAGCTCCTGAAGCCACTCTGGTGTCTTTGCAAGTCTGGCATCTCCAGAGGATGATGTGCCTCACTGCTGATGAGGGATGTGGGTGCTTCCACATGCTCTTGCAGTTCTCTCCATCCTTTGTAACAGCTCCATACTGAAACATGCTCTTCAGAGCTGCTAGCCTGTTGTTGACTGCACCTACCCCTAGTAAACGATGAGCAGTAGGAAAGCTCTGATGCCCATCTTGCCAGCCCATCACGGAGTGCCAGCTATGATGCGCTCAGTTGCTGTGCTCCACAGAGCCCAGCCTCACACAGTGTCTGTCTCCCCACGCAGGGGCGTGGGGTGGGTGAACTGAGGGATATGAGTAACATCCTCCTCCAAGGCCAGGCATAAATAGATGCCCCTTAGTCACTGCCTTCCAATCCAACCTGGTTTTTAATTTTCCATTGCTGTCATCTCAAAGGAGAAGATTGTCCAAATGGTCACAAAAGAGCAGTCCCAGGAGCATATTTAGGGGTTTCAGATGGTTTATTGTCGAAGAGCACTTTCTGACTTGTTCTGACATGAGACATACAAAGGTAACGTGCTCCTCTCCTTTTATTTCTTTTTTTTTTTTCTTTTTTTTTTCTTTTTCAGCATGTAGAAACTTGTTATCGGTTTCATTGTGCAGATGAAAAACTACGTCTTGAGCAACATCTATAAATGTCACAGGGCTGGGGTTTTTTTGAGTGTTTACTGAGAACATATTATGTTTTAGTGTCTCTATCATAAATACCTTTTTGTTAATCTTTCACCCTCACTAAATCTATTACAAGCTTTAATCAACCTTTCTAAGCTGTAATAAAATGTTATCAGCAGTTGGCAGAGATTATAAGTGACAGACCCTAATGTTTTCTAATGATTGTCATTATTTAGAAGGTTGTTTGTAGTTTTACAGAAAAATAATTAGATCTATTGCATATATTTGAAGAGGGGTGAGTGTGTCTCCTCTGATAGTTTACTCTCAAGAAATCCAATTTGTAAATAATTGCTTAAGAAAAAAACCCCAAAAAGCCAGAGCTGAATGAAAATTCAAGATATATTTAGGCAAATGCAGGCAGAATAAAACATGCTTCATGCTAAAAAGACAGGATATTCCCCAGATGAATACATACAGTTCAAGTTTTTCACCTATTATCAACAAGATCTGAAGTCTGAATTTCCAAGAATACATCTCCCTCTTTATCAGCTTGTCACCTTGTTACACACACAGAAATAGGCTTCACAAAACTATTACTTTATATTATGCAAATTATTCTTCCCTTTAAGAACAAGTCAATACTCTCGCTTACATGCCAATGTTTCCACAACTGCTGAAGTTAAAGCTTTTGAATGGGACATAAATGAAGGTGAGATTTTCTTGGTCCCCTTAAAGGGTTTGTCTGGTTTGGTGTGGGTTTTTTTTTTTTTTTTTTTTTTTTTTTTTTTTTTTTTTTTTCACCTTTGATATACTCAAACAAGATAAATTTCCCTGAATTCTCAGTGGCGTGACTATATTTTAATTTTTAGTGTCCTGATTCACAACATTGCTGAATCTGGAGAAGATGCAGCCCTAAATTGAGCACAGGCTAAATGCTGGGCTTGTTCTCCAAGCATGGTGTTCAATCAGTTCTCCCCCACCTCCTGTCTCCCATGTACCATGAGTTCACCGTGATGCAGTAGCTCCAGGGTCTGCTGAGTCCCTGAAGCCTCAGAGGCATTTTACTGTACTCCTGGTAGACCCTTGGACTTAAAGAAGACCACAGGCAGGACCCACTTTTGCGCAGCAGCCTCATGGCATCTTCTTCGTCCCTTCTTGTTTTCTCTCCTATTATATGACCCTGGATGTGTGCCTGTTGAGAAAGGGCACCTGTGAAGCAGCGCATCAGACACTTGTGGTGAATATATCTACAGTACTCCCAGATACTTGCTTGTTTCCTAAAACTGAAAACCTCGCCAGCACCAGGCAGGGAGTGTTTTATAGTTTAATGTTGTTTCATGCCCAGTGAATGCTCACTGCTGACCTGCTTTTAGAGGCTATAAAAAAATCCATGCCAGGTGTTTAGGTCTCATGGATGTGTATGCACAGGCAAGCACACATACACGCGCACATGCACAATCCTTTAGGCTAAGTGGCCATTTTAAGCAGAAGTGCAGACCAAATCAGATTAGCGGAACTGAACTGGATTTTAGCTTTTTAATTGCAGACCTCATCCAGTCTGCTTTTAAGCCTCAAACTTGAAACTCATTCCCCAAGTACACCCTCTTCTCTGACTTCAGCTTGCCTCTTGCTCAGCATGAGAACCAGCCATGCACTCAAGATGAACTTGCAAATGATTATTAATTTCTGTGTATTTTTTGAAAAGTTTGGTTTATTTCTTGTGGTGGGTTTCTGTTGGTCAGTGTAGATGTTGACTCTCTTTATGCTTGTATTCACCTCTTAGGTATTTCTAGAGTGTTATGATGACTGCCCTTTTTTGTCTTTAGTGATCTCTGTTTCTGCACATCCCAGAAACTTCCTTGTTTAATTCTGCTTACAAAAAAGGATGATATGTTTAAAATAAAAATCAACTGATTTTTAGCTCCTTAGTAAAAACTAAATGGAGTGCTTTTTCTAAGCAAACTAGGCATTTTTAGCAATTAATTTATTTTCTCAAACTCTCCATTACCCTGGAGAAGGATGTGCATCCTAAAGATATTATAAAGTAAGCAGAAAACCTAACTTGAAAGAACTGGCAGTGTTTAAAGTTAGCATTTGGAGTATATCTGCAAGAAGCAGCAGCAGTGTTTAAATGGGAAATTCCAGACTATAAATTCTTTTTCAGCTAGATTATATGCAGTACAAGTGTTGACTTTCAATTTATACCTTTGATATGACTCATTGAATGTTCTGATTCTTAGTTTATTTGTTCTGTCTTCAGCAAAATGGATTGAATATAGGGTTATCCAGCCATGATGCGTTGTCTCTGTGCCTCAGATGTTATATTGATGAAATCTTAGTGTCTGGCACTATCTAAGAGGAATATAAAAATTTGATTTGGTTGGCAGCCAGCTTTCCTCCCACTCTGGAACAATGATGGAACATCTGGGAGAACGCTGTATTCATTAACCCAAATCCTGAACACTTTGCATAATACCTGATCCTGTAAGAATCTGCTTAGTTTTCCAGCCTGTGTAATTTGTGCTGGATGCAGCTAGAGCATATTCAGTCAAAAGACCTTGTCTCTTTCACATTTTTGAGCTTTTTTGTGACATTATGCTTTGTCATAATTGATGATAACAAGATTCCCATTTGTTACCTAGTTTTAAATGGCAGTTACATGCATGGTGGCTCACTCCATTCTCTCTCCTCCAGAAATTTCTCTTTATTTGTCATTTGTATTTTCAGATGGAGACCTTAGGGTTTTATCTTGTCCGTCGTCTCAGCTGAAGCCATATGCCAAGAGGCCTCTTAACTTTCCTGAGGATGGATCTTGGAATATCAGGCTGGCGTCAATGTGCCACCTTTATTGTTTTTCCTGTTTTCATAATCTCCCCTTCTCACAGTGGCAGATGCACACCAGCATTGTGGCTGACAGAATAGCCATTTTCCTCCTGGGGTTTGATACTGCGCTCTGGCCAGCTGCTGTGGGGTATACAAAAGGGATGCAGTTGGTACATCCCAAAGTTTGAACATCCCCTGTGATTTTACAGTCTGTTCTTGCCTAAGAAAGGGATGTATTTATGTCTCCTCATGACCCCAGATCCTCTGCATGGATTTGACTGTTCGTGAGCCTAAATAAAGCTAAACCCCTGAACTCTTATTTAAAAATGGCTGTCCTAATGCAGAATTTGGGATCTCAGCTGTCTGTTTTAGGAAAGGAGGAATAAGGCAGTGGTTAGAGCAGTAACTTGGAACTTTTTTCTCTCTTTACAGTTATAGATATGCTCTGTGCTTGACCTTGGGCAAGTCACACATGCAGAGATCCAGAAAATACCTATGCACCTAAATCCCACTATGGGATTTAGCCACAAGGATATGAGAAAGTCCAAATTTTCAAAGATCCTAAATCTTTCAGAGCACCTCATCTGCAAAATGAACATGGAAACTCATGGTTTCCTTCAGCAGGATGTCATGAGAACAGATGCACCACATTTATATGATATAAACTGCCATCTTTGCCAGGCCCAAACACTGAATCAAAAGGAGGTAGAAGTGTATGCTATACAACTACCTGAGTCTTCTACTGATGTTTTCAAAAGATACCATTTCCTTGAAGGGTTTGGTAGTAATGGAAGAGTGTTTTGGACCAAACCTGCAAATTCTGTCTTTTCATTTTGTCAATACAGTCTACCAAAGGTTTACATAAAAACAGCTCAGAAGGACCACTACTCAAGGCCTTGACATCAGTATGGCTGAAAGAGTTAAGGCCATTAGCTGGGTGCCATAAAAATACTTAGTATCTCACATCTTCAAAGCAATGTACAAATACTAACTAATTAATCTTCAAAATAGCCTTACCTCCACACCCCACAGTCAACGCTGATTAAAAAGTAAATATTCCTCTCGCACATGTAATCAAGACTCAGAGCTTTATGCTCTAAGAGGGTAATTGACTTGTGCCTCGTTTGTGATTTTGATAAACAATTCAAAGTGATTCAAAGGATGCTGAGCCAGAGGGAAGGTCAGTAGCAGTACTGAGATATGGAGTGAGGAGTGCTTTCTTCCCAGACATCATCAGTGTATTTCTGGAACTAGCTCTCTTTCTGCATTGATATGAGGGAGCCAATATTTATGGTGAGAAATACTGTGTCTGACAAACCTGAAGTACAGTGAAGAGAATGCATGACTATGATGGTACTTTAATGTACTCTTTTAGGTACCTAAAATTTCCGCTTGTCATTGCTCAGTGTTTTTATTGGTATGCATTAGTGCACCACAAGTCAGTTCACTTGTTTCAGTTCTTTTCTGAGAGATGACCCATTACTGGATCCAATGACAAAGTGTAGTACTGAAACCAAATTGATGGTTAGTGCAAAGTAAGGGGAAATTGCCATCCTTAAAAAAGGTATGTATTAATTAATCTCAGATGAGGCTGTGTCTCTGAAAACTGACCCTAAGAATGAATAGATGGAAAATGCTTCATCATAATTGATTCGTTTCATACAACCGAGATAGTGATATTTAAAATATAACCACTTAGATGCTGCTTATTGGAAACTGTTCTCATCAGACCTGAATATTCATGGTGCTGCATCAGGTAAAACTGCTCAGCAGTCTGAAACCACCTACTGCTGCACAGGTGAAACTCTTGCAAGACCACTCACTACTTTAAATATTTTGGTAGAACAGGCAATAACCAGGTATTTACACGTGGAAACAGATCAAGGTATTGGGACAAGTTGCTACAGTTGTGCTCACCCTTGATTTTAGAGCATAGACACAATGATTGCTGAATATAGACCTTGTATGTAAACTTGCAGATTCGTGGTCATATCTTGTCTGTCTGAGATCTGAGACTCAAAAGATTCACTTCTTGTCAGTTGAGAACACAGTCCTCCTGTGTGACTGCAGGAGGTCACTCTGTCCACTCAGTTGCAACATGTGGGTCATAGTTCTTTTCTGCTCCATGCTTTAAGGATTAACATTTCAGGTGCTAAAGTGAATTACTGCTGGAGATCAGAGGTTATTATTGTATGTGAAGTTAAAAAAAAAAAAAGTCTGAAGGCAGGGAGTTGAAATTTGTGTAGATGTGTTGGCAGAGATGGATATCTGCGTCAGGAGATCAAATATACTTTTATATGCAGCAAGTTTAGGTAACAGCAATAGTTTCATTGTCAGGATGGTATTAGGTCTTCTGAGAGCTACATTTAGGATTTGAATTACCATTGAAGTACCTGTATCAGTAAAATACTGTGTACCTGCCAACCCAATAGTGTGCTGATTCTCTGGACACATAAAGCATCATGTAAATCTTGACAGACCAGAGTTTTAAAGAACACAAAGCAGTTCTAGCAATGAGTAATATTTATAAAAAACCCAGTAAATTGGGACACTTGATAAGGTATTAAAATATGCGGTCTGAAATTTGGGTGTGGTTGGTTAACAGAGTAAAAAATAATGGATTCTCACTGTGCACAAATTGAGTTCAGTTTGCAAGATACTCCTGGCCCTGCTTTTGAATATTAAAAATTCAGTGTTTGTCACAAAACCACTTCAGCTCAGTTCAACACACCTGGGTGCACACCACAGCAGGATTATCTCTGATCTAATCACTAGGGAAAGTGGTCTTTTCAGGTCAGGACTGAGGTCATGGTTAGATTGTAGATAGAAAATTATATCTCCTTTCTCTGAAGCATGCTTATTTACAGTATCAGGTGGTGTTCACTCATGTCTCCTCATTTCATCATTGAAATGCTAATACTCATTCATCAGTGTCACTGATACTCCATCATGGGGGAGCATGTTTTATATTCTCAAATAGGTGGTCTGGCATTGCAGTATCATTTTCAAAGGCAGACCTTCCTTAAAACATTTAGTTAGCTCTATGTATGTATTTAGGTCAATGGCTTCAGTAGATACTAAATTTTCATCCATAATAATAATAATATTGGGTATTTGTATTTAGCTTGTTATTAGTAAAGCCATGAAGCACATGTGTAAAGTCTTAAGCAATTATAAAATATAAATCCTTATCTTTAAATTGAATTAATAAATGTTCAAATGTCATGAAGCTCCACATACCAAGGAGGCTCCAACAATATGAATTCACTGCTTGTTTATTGTGCTTTCTGGTTTATATTGTACCATAGCCTTATCAGTAAATAATTGATTAAAAGGATATATTTAACAAGGACAGCATTCTTCTTAGAAATTAGGTGATTATTCTGAGATTAAATATTGGAAGCAGGGTGAAATGCCACAGAAGTAAAATCTTGTGTTCCTTTCTGTTTCCTTGCTATAATTTTTCTGGATCTGTTTTGGTATAGAAATATCCAGAGGCTCTGTCTCTCCCAGCTCCTCCTGCTCCTCCAGACTATTATATCTAAAGTAGGTGTCGTTATGGTCAGCTCTTGGGAAGTCCCATAGCATCAGCTTGGTGATTCTTACCTTGGGATTTAAAATTCTCTGCAAATGCTAGAGGTAAACTGGATGCGATGTAGAGACAGGGGATCAAAACAGGTTTTAGTGTTTTTCTTCCATTGGCCTACCCGTCTGCATGTAGAAAGTAACTAATTTTCATTGATATTTCAAGATCTTGAGGAAGGTGCACAGGTCAATTTATGTTAGATACCAAGTTGTCATGTGAGATTAATCACTAGCAACTACATATATGGAGGGGCGTGTCTCAAAAAGTCGGTAGTTCCACAGAAAATGGAAGCTGGATGTATAGATAATATAAAAAAGTTATTAAAACTGTGGCTAACAATAGTAAGGATACAGGAACAGTAGGGCCCTCTGCAACCATGTCCATGGAAATGGAAGATAAACAAGTAGGTGGAGGACATGGTAGAACATATGAGTGCACTGTAACTGCTCAAATCTTAACTCATTTTCTAGGCACTTAGCAGCCACCAAAGAGAAATAAGCACTGCTAGGGTATGATTTGTGTCATCCTAAATTTGGCATCTGATTTCAGATTAGTGAAGCCTCTGTTCCTCTCCATTGACGAGAAGACATGAATCTAGCCTGCCAAGTCAGGCACAGACACTTACTTTACAGAAAATCAGAAATAGGTGAGGTGATTTGTGTCCTGATTATGTTGGAGACACACCGCATTGTTTTCATCATTTTATTTCACTGTACCTGCAGTTTCTGTTCTACATAATAAATGGAAAGCTTGAAGTCAAGCAGCTGTACCAATAGTTATTTCTCCAGTTCAATAATCGTGTGCACAAGAAGGTACTGTGTGGCAAAAAAAGAAGACACGTCTCTGGAAGTGTACACCTTCATGTATAGGAGTCCCAGGCAGAGAAACACCGAAGTATAATGTAGCTAAATATTTAAATGGCCTTCATTTCTGCAGGGTGCAATCGTTTGCACACACTTTTGCATCTGCATCTGCACACACATCTGCAAACCTGGTCTAGAAGAAGCATCCCTGCCCATGGCAGGATGGTTGGAATTAGATGATCTTTAAGGTCCCTTCCAACCCAAACCATTTCATGATTCTATGATTTATCATGCAGTGGTTGTATAAAAGACAGAAAAAGGAATGTTCCGTTTTTACAACACACCAGCTGGCTACAGCTTCACATATGAGGAATATAGAGTTTGCACTTCTCAGAGCGCAGGCCTGCTTAGCTTACTATAATTTTCAATCTTACCAAACTCAACCTGAAAAATACATTGTGGCAAATCATTCTATATCCTTCCTGCCTATTGTGTACAGAGAAAACCTTAATAGGGTTTGGATCTGTGTGATAGATTCAAAAATCTTTGACTATAAAACTTGATGGACTTTCACCTTGTACAATCTCTTTAAAGAGATTACCCTTGACTATTTAGGAGATAATCTAATCGACCATGGGTAGTCTTCCCAATTCTTAAACAAAAACCAAACTGTACTGTCATATTACAGAGCCTTCCTTTGGAACACTATGTAAGCATCAATAGTGTTAAATGTAGAAAGAGATTCATACCAGCTGTATATACGTCCATAAACAAAGAGAAGGCTAGCTACTAATCCAAGTACCCCAGGAATGTATGGCTTGACTTGGAAAAGATTTTCCTACTGCAAAATAGAATGGTTTGGACTTTTTTTAGCAAATGATCACAGACGATGAAAATTAAGGCAATTGAGCACCTTTGAAACGCCAGCAGCTCCCGCCTCAATGCGTTGCATTGTTGCGATGTCAGGAATGAGCCCCAGGAAGGCTTTCAGTGGCACTGCAGCCATGCTGCTCTAAGTGCTTACTGCTGACACCCGTGCAGATGAGCCCAAGCTACATGTGAGCAGAAAATCAATTACAGAAACTAGAGAACAGGGAATGGAGAAAAACAAGTCTCCAGTTATCAAATACCTTTCAAACTACTATACACGTACAAACTAACAACATGTTTTTCTGCCAGCTTTAAAAAATACTGCTTCTGATTTGGATAACAAAACTGGATTGTTTTCTAATAGTTGTGCATGATATGCAAAGAGGACATGAGAGTCACACTGCTGGTTTGTGCCCAGAAAAAGCATAGAGTTCAACACACACATTATCCCTCAAACATACGTGAGCCGGACTTATGCAAAGATACAAGTGTGCTATTTAATCTAGGCTTTCTTTCTCCATCAACATCTGCATTCTGCTCTTCACCTGCTGCAAAATGAGGTTAATAAGGGCTCCAGAATGGAAATTCTGGGCCCAGTTCTGTCCCCTCCCTCACCAGATGCAGTAGCAAAATCTGTCTGATTTCAATAGAAACAGAATAAACTGCACTGTTTGTTGCTGTATTCCAGATACCGTGAAAACCCACCTGGTATATTGTGGAGGGTTTCTCTTCTTTTTATTTACCAGCACAAAACAGCTCTTTCAGACCCTCCATTCACAGTCAGATATTGTGCCCAGGATTCCAGACCCAAACTGGGCATGGTGTGGCCTAACAGGTATGTGGGACATGTGAACTGCTATTCCCTGCCATGTCACCTCAAAGCTGCGCTCCTCTGCACTGGAAGCAACCCGAGATCTCTGTTTGCAATTTTAAAGCCTAGGACTTTTCATAGTTGTTTGGAAGGGTGAAGGCAGAGCTAATGATATGTGTTTAAGAAACAGGAAGATGTACTGTGCAACTATGCAAAAATTTTAACCTAACATGCTTATTTCATGTAGAGGCACCAAAGACTGCGGGGGAGGGTTAAAACATCAAAAACTGTTATTTCCCACTGGAAAAGAAAAAAATCAGTGAGTGAAACATATTTCTCAGTGTGAAGCTTTTCATTAGGAGATTGGCATGGTGTGATATGAAAGAAGAAATCAGGGGTTACACTGTTTTCCTAACAAATGAGGAGATTTTTTAAATGCTGAGGCGTTTGCAACTCGATTTTCCTCTGTAAAAGTCAAGGTTTGATTATAGTTCCTGCATTATTATTTATAGTTTAGCAGTTATACATGCCACGTCCTTGGCTGTGGCATTGCAGTTTGCACCATCTATGTCTGCTTCCTAAATTTATTGATCTCATTAGAAGATAAAAATGACAAAGATAGCTCATAATACTTCTGAGAAATGTAAAACCATTAGCAGGTCATTGTCAAAGTTATAACATGTCCTTTTAAGCTGCTTAGCAAACTGGTGGCAGCCTATGATACAGGGATTAACCTGTGCCAGGAGTGACTGAGTGGATCGCAGTGGATGGTTAATATTCAGCCTGCCTACAAAGCTTTGAAGCTGCCTCACAAAATGATACAATGAAGCGATAAACAGAAATACATTAAAAACAAAGGGAACGCAAGTTTTCTTTTCCTGTCCTTTATCATGGTCTCAGACACATAAGAAGCAGAATGGGCGTTAGGGCTTCGGTTTGAAATTAGAATTGCCTCTTTTTTTTTTTTTTTTTTTTTTTTTTTTTTTTTTTTTTTTTGCTTCCTCAGGCAAAGCAGCCTCCTGGGCTTTGCTCTCTGAGTGCAGGCTGACCTTGGTTGAGACCCTAAGCCAGTTTTTCCTGAGGTGGGACCCTGAGGGTGCTATCCTAGAGCCATGTTTAGGCATGTAGTTTTAATAATGAGTATTTCATGCGCACGGTGTGCAGCTGTATTTTGAAGCCAGTATTTGTCACCCCAGGCATAGCCTGTTCCATTACTGCTCAGTAAACCCACCGGTGCAATAGGCGTAACAAGACTTCCCGCTTTTTTGCAGGAGAGCTGTACGTTTGCATTATTATTCCTGTTTACATTCCCTTAGAGAAATAGCTTCAAGCACTGATTGATTACTTTCTTGCTTACTGGACTTCTTGTGTTTACGGAGATCATTGTGAAAATGGGCAGACCATGTACTGCTGTATGAGATTTGGTCTGGGGCTCCAGGCTTTTTATAGCGGTTCTCAGGGATGAGCGCAGGATAGCTGGTTAAGGAGAGGAGGATGTAGACAGAAAGACTGGTACCTCACGGGTCTCTTCAGTGTCTCACCTGACTTTACACACAGTGGAGGGCATAGCATTAGCATGTTCAGACACTGTTACTGCTAAATCTCTTTGTGGGTGGCTTGGGCATACACAGCCGGGCTCTGACAAGAGAAATAAGATGGAGAAGAGAGAAAGAATAGAAACTCAAGCCCCAGTTCGCTGTTGTTGAGCGTTGTATGACCCGTCTTACACCAATGCATTATTCTCTTTTAGAAGCATTTTATTTGCACATTCCAGTAACAAGTAAACAAGTGTTAGGGCAGTAATGAATTATCCTAGACAACAGTTTACAGATTACAGCAAGAGAATGAGGATAATAACATTATTAATCATTTCAGTTATTCGCTCCATTTTTTACCTATTAATGACCATTTGTTTATTTTATCTATCGGGAAGTCAGTATTATCAGGAAGGGGACACAAGAGCACCGGCACACGAACTTCTCTCAATAAAACTTGGTTCTGTTTTCTTTTTCTGTGTGCATAGTAGTAATTTTAATTTGATGCAACTGTGCAATCTTGGCTAGACCCACAAATCTATAAATTAAGTGTGATACTACTATATTGTCTGCCACACCAAGGTGGGTTTCAGTTAATTGGTGGACTTCTAGTACTCAGATTGTTTCATTGCCTTGCTGTATGATTGTTAATGTGTATAGGCATTCTCAGCCATTAATTGCCTTATCATTGTAGTCTGGTCTACTAGCATTTAATTGTAATAGAAACATTGTTTTGTACTTGATTTAGCAAAACAGTCTTCAAAGTTTAAAGAACTGTTTTCCAAATCACAGATCTTGTAAATGCTCTTAAAGAATGAAAAAATGCTAATATCATTAATAAAATTGTGTAAGAGAGAAGCTGATTCAATTTCCTAGAGAATTCTGAGCTTTAAAACTTAATTGTTTAATTCTAATTCAGATTGGAAAAAAACCCAAAACATACAAAAATATAAATTCTTCTGTTCTGATTAAGTTCTAGATGCTCTGGCTCTGAACGTCTTCGCCTTGTTCTCATGTCCAGTCACTGGATAGAGAAAATTCTTCAATTTCTATCCTAAGAACAGCCTCCCAGCCTGATTTAACTGGACCCATGCAAAAAGCTGATGGCCACTAATTTTAATAACATTCCCATCGTTGGTGCTCCAGAGCTAGGGATGTTTCCCATGGATTTTTATCCCAAAATCCTGTAATCCTTTTGCTGAATGTCCTTACTTATGAAGGATTAATGCAAACTCAAAAGGTTGCAGAAAAGAACAGAAAAAAACAATGCAAAGGCTGAAAATCCTGCCTGACATTGAGACATTAAAAGAAATTTAGTGTACTTAGATTATCTGAGAGAAGGTTAAGAGTTGACTTGATCATGGTCTTAAAGTCCCAAGTTGAGAAACAATTTTCCAATACATGGGGAATCTTTAATTTATTAGACAAAGCCATAGCAAGATCCAGTGATGGAATGCTTAATCTGAACAAGATGTAACAAATATGTGACTGTAGCAGCTAAGACAGAGGTTTTTTTAGGGTACTGGTGGAGTCTCAGTCATTTTAAGATTTTAAAACATCTCTTTGCTAAAAGCTGTTTTACCTTGACCAGAAATTACAGGGTTTATGCAGAAGTCCCTGAGTGAAATGCTATGGTATGTGTTGTGCCCAAGGGCAACCTATACAATCATAATTTAAGAGTATATTAATTTTTTAGTAATAAATGTTCCCTACTGCTACATAAAATGGGCCCATATAGTGTATAGCAGTTTTCTAGCCCTAATGTCAATATTCAGAAGCTCATCAAAGCCGTTTTGTACCTCTGTGAGCTTAGCTCAAAGAAAAGGAAAACTAGTTAATATAAAAAAGGTATTTTTAGCCTTTCTGAAAGCTTCTTATGCCAATCCCTAAAAAGAAACAAGAATTTTCTCCAAAAATGCAAATGCTCTGTCTAGAAGCAAGAGTATCGTTTTCAGTTTTAACTGCTTCATCATTATGTGTCACTCCCTATGTATAGTAAGTGCTGCGTGACAGTTGTTTCTAAGAGACAATCAGGGACTTTTCCAATAACTACATAATTATATTTCATAATACATGTATTTGTGAGGCATGGGGTTTTATGTGTTCAAAGCAGTTAACAGTCATTAACTAATGCTTACAGCATCTCCATGGAACAGGTAAGATAGTATTATAAAGGCAGATGGTCCTCAAGACCACACAAAAAATTGCTAGCAGAGAAAGAAACGGAGCTTGGTACCTTCTGATTTCCAAACTGCTTGTTCAAGTCTCCAAATCAAAACTCTGTATTAGCTGTATATCTAGAACATTGTTTTTAGGGTTATGTCCTAAAACTCCATCTCTCGCAATGGTTTTATTGGCCTCCTACACTAATGCAAGGGGTATTGCTGTGGCACTCTACCTAATTTGTCAAGATCAGCAACATTAGCCTCTGTAGTTCTTACAAGGGCTTGACCTTACTTATTGGGCTAGTCCTACTGAAATTAAATCACTGCATGAAAAGTACATTTCATTAAAAATAACTGTGAAGAAATCTTACTACTTATTTTCAAAGTTTGCCTTTATTTTACAGATCAGTGGCATTATGACATGACAGCAATGTCCATAGAGCAGCAGGGGCTATGTGTTTGCTATGCCAAGCACAGCCCTTGCTGTTAAAAGCGTGCTTTATAAAAGTGACTGCTTAGGTAGCCAATACCAGGACAGCATAAGTGAAATCTATGAAAGACCTGCCAAACAATTTAGAGTCCATTCTGTCCTATTTGTGTGCAGGGATTTCTTTGACCATGGGGCCCAACATCTACCCACAACCTTTCTCCCCACTTCTTGACCCTACACATGTCAGAAACATCTTAAAGTCATGTGTAGGTGCTGTGGTAGCAATGCAGAGTCCAACCAAGCCTTATTAGTGAATAGATCTCATGCATGCCAGACCTAAAGGGGGAACTGATAGTCACCTATCTCATCCAGAAACTTTCCAGTGCCATGCTATGCTTTCTTTTTATGTTTTCTCATGAATTTGTGAAACTGATCAGCAAGGCAAATGTGAGTTAGCTGTGGTAGAAATGTGATGGAAGAAAACCATATATTCAGAACATGACTTCCTGTCTGGGTTTAATTTGCCCAGAGTTTTGGGCATCATCATGAATTCTGGACTTCCTTTCTCCTAGGGATTGTGACTGTACCTTGATGATTAGGTGGAAAACTACTGAGTGATGGATAAAGGGGGAAATGGGAGGCTTACCATGCTGTCACTTCAAAGACTATCACAAACATATACTAATATATTTCAGAGATGGGTGACTGAATGAGTAAACTCATACCAGGTCTTCTGAGTTTGCATTTTGACCACTCCTGATGGAGACTAATTCAAAAAACTAAGAAATACAAATTCTATTTGGCTTCCAGTATGTGTGTTTTGAACTAGAAAAGGAAAATTCTTCCTCCAAAAAAGACTTTCCTTTCCTCTTTTTGGTTTCTGGCACAAGACATGCAAATGTGGGAGGGAGAAAATATCCTGCTCAAAAGAAGAGAGTCTTGGGAAGTCAGCAATATAAAAAAAAAAGTTTCTTAAAAAAAAAAAAAACCAACACCAACGCAAATTCAGTATTTCACTACAAAATGAAAAGTAAGGTGAAGAGAAGGCAGCAGTCACAGATCTGTTTCTTTCATGTTTTCAACTCGCCTCATTCCAGATAACTTCTGGTTAGCAGCTTCAATGCCACCTAGGCTCATCTCAAATACTTAAGACATGAAGAGAACAAGCACCACCACTTTTGCAGAGTAGGATCCTTGAAGTGGAGGGATCAAGGACCTTTGCTGGTAATGATGTACAGAGCAAAAGCAGATCATTAGCCTTGTGAATAAAGTAGGTTATTCTTGTGAGAAGAGAATCAGAATAATGATATTGGAAAACACAAAACAATCTGGTAAGATTTGTGCATCCTCTGCATTTTCAAATGCTAATTTAATCTATATTATGGTATAATTTTATGGCTTGCCAGTGCAGTTTACTGATCATATAATGTCCTAAAAGGAATCTGATGTTTGCAAAAATCAATAATGATCAGTAGTCAGAAATTGAAATGGGCTGTAGAATGTCCATTTCCTTCAAATGGGTATACTAGCACTTCCTAGAGAGGGGAAATAGGAAATGAAGGAGCAACTTCAGCACTTCTAAAAATGTACATCTAGATTACTAGTTAAACTACTCTCAGTAGCATTTGGACCCCAGATATTAGCTTTCTTCTGAACTCCAAAATTACTCAGCCCAGAAAAAAGAGAGCATAAGGTTTGAAGAGTGGGAGAATTGAGGTTTTCTGCATACGTTTTGCAGATATTTTTGAAGGACAAGGTAGGGTCTTAATTTGTAAGCTCCATCATTGAAGTCTGGGGCCATGGTGCATACTGAGAAATGGTATCTACCCAGAGAGCCCTGCTCATAGAGAAGGGAATAAGGCAAATAACATACAACAGCTATAAGTCACCACCATGGCACCATTTCCAAGGTTAAGCACTTTGGGTTTGGGGGTATTTTTTAAGAATATTTTATTTTCAGAAAAAGCAGATGCTTTTGTGGAAAGCTGAGAGTAGCCCAATACAAAACCTTTCCAGAACTATTAACGAGAAGTAAAGTTTAATGAAATGTTTTCAACCAAAAGATATTTTTTTAAACTTCTAACCTTAGCTGCTGGATCATAGTTCCTTAGTTTTGCAGCTCAGGATATTTTAGAAAGAACCTTTATTTTGTGAACCATATGACACAGGTACCACAAGAAGTACTAATAATGAAACTCCAGAACTGCCAATACTTCATCATTACAGACTGATTTCTAATATTTATTTCATCCCATTCTCCTGCTTTCCTGCTCCTCTGTAAGGGCTAATTAAAAGCACAGGAATAAATGGTCAGCTTTTCCAGTAAAGTTCATCAGTGAAGTCCCCCAAAGATACACACGAGGGCCTGTTAGTAGAAGATTGGGCAAAAGAAATACTAAAGTAATATAGCTTACAAATAATACAAAGTTATTAGGAAAAATATATGCTGGAAAGAGTTGCAAAGGAATATGATGATACTGACTGTGCAGTAAAATGTCAGATACAACTCAGTGATAACCGTGTAAAATGGTGCTAACTTCAGACATACACTAATGGCTTTTGGACTGACTTTCACAACAGAAGAAATCTTTTGAGTTCTCTGAAAACATAAGCCCAGGGCTCAATAGTTATGAGGACAATAAAGGTGGTCAAATGTGTGGAACATATTCTGCTGACAGAGTGATGAAATAGTCTAGGGTTCTTCAGCCTGAAGGGAGGAAGTGATGGAAATCCCTCATATTGTGAGAAGTGGGGGGAAGGTGAACAGAGAATGATTATTCAACCCTTCTCATAACACTGGAAGTAGGGGAATCAAATGTAAACTACTGGATGGCAGGTTTGGAACAAATACCCAGTGTAGAGTTAGATTGTGCAACTCATTACTTCATGAGTGCAAAAAAAGGTTAGACATGCACAGAAAGCTATTAAACATTTTCACAGAATAAAAATACACTGAGAGTTATTAAAGTATCTTATCAGACAGTCCCTGACAACACATCGTGAAGGGATGAGTGAGCAAACTGAGAAACCAGGAGTATGAATTTGCCCTGTTCTTTTACTGCTCCTTAGTTCCATTGCCGGAACTGTGAGAAAAGGCTGTATAAGGACTCTTGCTCTCACAGAGCAAAACTGTTCCCATGTTGAAGGATACTTTCAGTTATTCTATTCTGTAATCTATATGGTATGTGAAGATACATTTGAATGTGTGTGGTAGCTGGTGGTACTTGCTGTGACCACAGTAAGGATGTTCAGAGCAGGGCCACTGTTTCACAGTCACAGCTTCCTCATTGTGCCCTTTGGTGTTAATGCACCTGAGAAGAGCGAGGGGAATTCAGAGTTTCTGTCTCTCTTACTCAATTCCAGTAAATTTGTGCCAAGAAATGGTAAAACTTAATTCTATGAAATGGTGAGGCTAGTATTTTGTGGTTACTCCCCCCTCCCCCCC
>NW_020799097.1:17317244-17356357 GCF_003259725.1 Athene cunicularia
CCCCCCCCCCCCCCCCCCCCCCCCCTGATTTAAGGTAACCAGGCAGTCAAATTTCAATAATCCTTATCTCTTTTTGACTCACTGTTTTATGTTGATGTTTATTTATGTTCTCCTGATTGTACAGCTCACCAGTTCCCTCTCCTTAATGTGTTGATACCAACATTCAGAATTGGTATAAAAAATGGAGGGAAACATGGTCATTTACTCCCTCAGGTCTTGTTTGTTTGCTTCAGAGTACTTGCACTGACACAAATAGACTTTCTTTGAGCATGGAAAGAGATAAGGTTGGGGTTTTCTGTTTTATTTGTTCTGTACCACATATATTTTCCCCACCCACTCCCTCCCTCCCTTTTATACATGCTCACACACAGATATACTTTTATACTAGCAGGTTTCAGAGAATTTAACTCAGTTTAGGAGAATATGACCAATGTCTGGGATGATATGTTTATATTTTCAGTGTCACGAGTCATTTTCACCAATCTTACCTCACAGGTGGGTGTTTCTGGGAAGGATGCTAAAGCACCCATCACTCAGCATTTAGGACACTGAAACAGCGTTAGTGAAAGTAGTGCTATGAAGAGTTGGGGTGCACCGTGTTGTCATAAACTCTTTGTGGCCTGCCCGTTTTTTTTTAGGTCCATTTTCAGAAGCAGAGAAGTGATTCAGCTAATAGGTGATGCAGTTGTCTGAGTTTTTCTGCCTATTCCTGTGTTGAAAATGTCGATATGGCTCATAGCTCTGCCTCATTGCCGTATCTTTGACTAGTACTTCTCATCCAGGAATCTGCACATAGATAATTTAAATGATTTTATGAATAGAGGGATTTTTCTGAACCTGCTGCATTTTGCTCAAGCGTTCTCCCTAAACTACGTGTCTCCACGGATAGATGAGTGCATCTGCAAGTTTCAAGATCTGCAGTTTGTATGGGTGGGGTGGGATGAGTGTGGTGGGGTGTCATAAGAGAAGAAGAAACAGTCTCCAGCATCAATAAAATTTCTGGTGCCTCACATCAATATTTGTTCTTTTACAGGTTCTGCTTTTTAAACACTGACCTCAAGAGAAGCTTTGCAGGATGAAGGGGTTATTATGTGACTGGACACATTGAGTCACCCTGGGGTAAATTACTACAGTCTCTCAGTTATTAGTTAAGTCCTTGTGTTCTGGTGAAATCAGCGGAGCTTGTTTTCACTGGTGTAGTATCTGAGCCATCAAGTTTAATGAATCATTACAAATACTTTAATCTGCACTTGCAGGTGCTATTAAAACATTTTTTTTTACCAAGACTTTTTTTTTTTTTTTTTTTTTTTGTTTTAAATGAGGAGTAGTGGGATAGGTTTTGCTCGTTAGAAAGCCTGATGCTGAATTCAATATTCCCTTCTGCTAAATTTACCTCCTCCAGAATTTAAGACTTCAAGTTGCAGGGGATAAAACATAAGGGCCTGGTTAATTGCAAATAAATAGTGCCAGAAATATGTACAGATGGTACCTGAAGTTCACTGCTGAAGACTATCCAGTAAACTATATATAATTTGCACAACATGTGTGTACAGGAAGCAGGAGAACAACTTTTTTGTGGTTTGTCACATTAGTAAAAAAACAAAACAACAAAAAAAGAAATCATAAATGAACACTCTCAGTCTGTGAAACTTCTTATTTGGGAAAACAGCAACCTGTATTTCTATTTATTTACCTTAATGAAATTAATTAATTTAACAAGTCTGAAGATTTCAGCATTTTACAGGATACAGGTGTAAATATCTGGCGAGTAGAGTGTATATATTAAACTACATCTACTTAGCTAGTAAATATTTTGTCGCATTAGTTTGCTCATTCCCAAGCAATCAGTTGTGAACTCCAGTGTTGTAATGGGTCCACAGGGAACATTTGTGCTTTGGTTGGCACTTAGATTAAATTCATCAAATGATTTTTTTTTTCCCCCTTCAAGGCTGACATTTCAGAATGTTGTTTTTTTTTTTTAAAGGTTGTGTGCCAACTGCCAAAGTCAATTAATTAAATGGTAAATCTGAAATTTGTAGGGGAAAACTATCATTCCATTTTGCTGTGCGACCTTGGAAAAGTGAACATTTAATCCACAAAACACATGGTTTATCAGAGGGTCATGATCTGCTTGCATTGAAAGTAAAAGCAAAACTCCCAGAGATTTTTTGTGAGATTAGGGATTACCTCAAGGATGGCATTTTACCCTGCATTTTTCTTCTGCTTTTGATAAGCAGTAGTAATGAGAATATCCTTTGAGGTCCTGCTGTGTTTGGTAGCTTAAAGGATTCAGCTCTCAGTAGAAGGAAAACATGCACATTTGGGGCCTCATTTTCCATATATTTGAAGGCACCCCAGATGAAGGTATGGTGTACAGTCCCAGAATTTGTGATTCCTATGCTGGCCAAAGAACTTCATCTCAGATCTATAAAGGAGGTGCTAGGAGCAATATTTAACAGACATGAGCAGGTGGTGATCCTATTCTAAGACAGCACAGGTACTAGAAATCTCTCCCCAAAACACACACCTCCCAAGGAGGATATCTACCTTCAATGACTACAAAGGCAGTATGATTTCAAAGCTTAGGCTGGTCCTTACTTCTCTACCCCTTACTCCCCATGTCACTTTTGGTACATCTTATTGGACTCCTTATACTGTATTTGAAGCTTTACCATCATAAAATGCTTGGAAATGAGTGCAGTGCAGTGACTGCTCTTCAGCTGTTACTTTTCTGTCATTATTTTTATATTTATTTTGTATTTATTTATGTTTTCACTGTCTGAAGACTGCTGGTGTGGATCAGGACCCTGTATTTTGGATCCTGTATAAACATGGGAAGGAAATACAGCCCAAAGACAGTATAAGAAAAGTAGAAACAGTAATAGGACAGATGGGTTGAGGCAGAAAAGATATGTGATGTAGTACTTTTCTCCCTTTGCTATTTGAAATTATTTCATTCTGTGTTTTGATACAATTTCAAGTTCAGGATTTGTACATAATTTTTGGCCTGTCTGTTCCTCGTTTGTTTCATGAAAGTGTTTTGTTTCTTTAGGAAGAGAAAGGCTGCTTGAAGAGAGTGTTTTCTTGAATAATCAGAAATTTGTTAGGATTTGGTCTCTAATTTGGCAGCTGGGTATGAGGGGGCTAGGATTCAAGGAAAAGCATTGATTAGCCATCTGCAGTAGGGAGAAGTGGTGAAAATCCTAGTGCCAAGCATATTTCTTAAATACCCACCTTGCAGGAATGTAGGCACTATATATCAAGATATAGGAAGGTAATTCTTCTCAGTATTCATAATCTTGTGCCTTTTCCTACACCTTTGCTTTATATATTGAATAGAGGAGTATATTTCTCTCAAAGCCCTGTAATGCATTTCTTAGGACATATTTCTTCCTCTGCCATGTCTTTGGAATTGTTCTGTCTGTCCAGATATAGGATATTTAAGTAATGTCATCTAATTTTCCTGTTGAAATTGTTCCTCCCTGTGAAAGAGACAGATGTGATGGCCCAGAGAGACTGAGTCACTCAGGTGACAGCAGAAGTGGGAGATCCTCAGCTCTGCTTTTCTAAGCCATTGTTACTGTATCTAATTTGAGGGATATTTGATGTAAAACATTAGCAAGAATGCCTCCAAGAATGAGATAAATGAAGGATGCCAAGCTGTGGATAGTGCTCGAGGTCAAAGCTACTTTGAATTCCCAGATTCTTCATACTGTAAAAATTGGAGTCTTTTTATCTATACTTAGAAGGAGAATCCCTGAGGGGACTTGGGAAACTTTAGTTTAAACAGTTGAAGGACTTCAGATGGGGCCAAGTCTAAGCAATAGATGAGCAGAAGCTTGGAATATTGAATTTTGGTTTAAATCCTATCTGAAGCACCTAAAGTCTTGGGTGAGTCTAAAATTCAGCTGACGTGTGTTTAAAATTCCTTCCTGTAGGATGGATTGGTTGGTATTTATTTATTTCAGGCAAATGATGGGCAGAGAAATGGGTCAAGCGTTTACTTATTACAGTAATAACTGTACTATACATGGACTTCGACAAATAGAAAATAGTCTTTCAAATGGTTTGTAAAATTTGGCAGATAACTCATGAATGAAGACAGAAATCTGATGAATGTTTCTAGGTGAGCACTGGATTACCAAGTTTCCCTTAATCAGTGTTGAGTTCCCTATATTGTGCTATGAATCCAGTTTTCCAAAAGATCATTAAACATGAAAGAACTAAGCGTCCTAATTTTTGTCCCTAAAGTTGTATTGTCTTCATCAGTAGCCCTGTCTGCAGGAAGTGTAAAGTTTCCTGCTATGATTGTTTGACTGCTGCCAATTATCAGATCTGCTTTTGGCAGCTTTCCCCTCAACCTGCTGATTAGTTAATGTGTGGTTACTAATACAATATGGGAAACTGGTGTAAATGAGGAAGCAAAAGATTTATTAATTTCATGTGCTAAGTACTGTTTGTAATATAATTATCAATACTGTGAAAAGAAATCCTGGCTTAAGAAATAGGTTTCTATGTCTTTTGTGAAATGAAGCACAAGAATTTTGTGCAGTAAACAGGCATGTTTTCCTGTTGATACACACACATAATTTTCATTAGATTCATAGATTTTAAAGGCAGAAGAGGGACCATTAGAACATCTAGTCTAACTACCTGTAAAGTACAGGCCACAGAATTGCAGCCAGCTACCCTGTATCAGAATTAATAGAAAACAGGAGCCAAATCCTGAGCTGAATGTACAGCAGTGTTACACCATCAAGCTGGAATAATGATGATTTATACTAGCTGAAAAATTGGCAGTAAACAAGTGACAATGCAGTCCTTTTGCATAAACCTAATTGAAAATGGTCGCCTATATTTTAATAGCAATGTTGAAAGAGCCTTGCTGGGAGTGAGTTTTTGCAAAATATTTTAAACTTTAAAAGAAAATAATTTTTTTTCCCTAAACCTTTCTGGGATGATTGTGTTCCCTGCTGTAATTTAAACTTGTCCCATCACTGGATCTCCTGAAGAAAACGCATAAAGTCAGCAGAAGAAAAATATTTCTCTTTAAATTGAAATCTGTGCCAAGATTCTTATTTGTAATTAATTCATGCCCTAGGATTTTAGAGGGGAAGGAAGACCAAATAATGTAATAATAAAAAAAGTAATAAATTTTCCCAGAGCCAAGAACTTGAACTCAAAAGTTCAAAGATTAATAGTCTCAAGAGCTAAAATGTAGAGTCTGTGATTTCTTTCATTAGGTCCTATATTTGACAAAACAAGATGTATCATCACTCTTTTGTAGCCATCTGTACATGTGTGGGGATGATGTTATTATATTTATAGCAGATACAGCGTTATCATTTAGCTACAGACAGACTTCTACCTGCTCAGAGCTACAGGGTTTAAGAATGCACTCACACAATATTGACATAGCCAACACCATAACATCCTGCAATCTGCACAGAAACTAAGACTTTGTGCACACCAAAGCTGAACAAAAAAACTTCCTTCCTGCTCCCCTAACCCAAGAGAGAGTGTTTAAAGGAAAATACCAGTGTGGGGAGAATAGTCTTCAGATTTCCTCAGCTTCCCAATCATTTTCTGTCAGTTCTGTCTCAGGAGAAGGCGAAGGCTTTTCTGTTGAGCAATACAGAAATTTGTGACTATCATGTCAACATTTGGAATATATAAAAAGAAAGACACCTCCTTATTAGAGTAGCTGCTTATATGAACAGTAAGCAGAGAGAATCTCCTCTCATAATATTCACATGCTCAGTGATTATAAGACAACTGCTGGTTTGGCTGATGAACAGTGCTTTATATTTGCTTAAAAAAAACATTCCCCAAACTTTTTCCCCTAGTCATTTTCTTCTTCAGAACTGGAAGTCTATTTTAACATGTCACGTACAGAAAAAAAGATGATAATTTACTGCACAGACAAACATCAGAAGATATGTTCTGAACCTCACCAGTAAACCCCACTTTTCTATTTAATTTAAGCAGGAGTGGGAGAGACAACCCCTCCTTGATAAGCAAGGTTTCTCTTTGTACTTACCCAGAAGGATTTAATTGTTCCCCATCTTTTAGGAAATCCTCATTGTACCACTAAGTATTTGGTAACGTCATACTTGCCTACAAAGCTTGTAGCAACATCACTTGTTTCAGCCTGTTGCAAACCACATCTGCCTCATGAGGTACACCCAGCTCTGAACTGTTCTTCCCACAGTTCCTAGACCTAAAGTTCATTCAGCACTCCGTAAGAAAATTGAGGAAAATTACCTATATATCTATTTTATGCAGCAAGGCAAAACAGACTAACCAACAATAACATCTTAAATACTGCCCCTTCATGAACATCAGTGTGTTAGCTTATGTTGGATGCTACTGTGAAATAGATCCTCAGGAATTAAACATCAGGAACAGTGGCTTGTGAATGAGGACTACCCTTTGTAGCACCCTACCAAGTCTGGTGATGTATTGAAGCATGCAGAGGTCATTGGTCCTTCTTATCCTTCCTCATTACAGTATCTGCTGCCCAAGTGAAGATGTGTGTGGAGTGTGCCAGTGTAGCTGCCCTATGGTACAAGGTAAGACAAGACAAAATGTTGAGTGCCATGGAGAAGCCAGATAAGAGAGTCTCTGACAGAGGTCTGAATTGTATATTGTGAGTAACTTCATCTAATTCTGTGTTTATTGTTTGATTCAGTCCTACATTTCTCAGTCCACAAGGCTGACCTCCAAGAAACTTTAGAAATATTGCTTTTCAAAGGCTATTGTTACAGAAAAAATGCTTATGGTTTATGGTCTTGCCAAATTACATTTAGCTTCAATGAACATGACATGAAATCTGTATAGTATAGCCTCACCAGTGAATAAAAAGGCTTCTTCAGCCGAGTCATATGTAAGTATCAGTAATATAAAATTCTGACAATTCTTAAGAGCATTGCATTCACAGAAGGTTTGCACTTTCAGTCTGGTGATAAAACATCGGTCTGTATATAGTTCCATTTTGTCATTTGCTTGTGGAGTACTTCTTTCCTACACTAAAATTAAAATCGAAAAGACTTTTTCACTTTTGGGGAAAAAAGCACCATTGAAGAGAAATTCTCCATGGCAAATTAATAGATAAGGTCTGCCATGGTAACTCAAAAGCAAGCAAAAGGTAAAAATTGAATCTCTTTATCACAGTTAAGTCATTTTTCTAAACTAGGGAAGTAATATAGGATGGAATATATGGGAAAGATTCTGTTACAGAAAGTGCTTTTAAACTTTAAAAGGTCCATAACTAATATTCGGGATGGTTATAAATGACAGTCTTCTCTTTTAGATTATGTTGCATTTATTACATGCTACCAGAACTTTATGGAGATTCTCAAGGAATTAAAGTTATATTTATGATAAAAACATGGAGCTGCTTCTAAATAGCATTTTCATCATATTAACTGTTGCCTAGATAACAGGCATATCTCCTCGAGCACCTCTATTCTGGTTTAGCACTACAGCTTGCAAATTAATACAGTCATTATAAGACAGCAAAGCTGTATCACTTACCATTTCATTATTGTTCAAATCAAACCCCATATTTTTTCAGTTTTCCCTAGGGTTACAAACTGGATAGGGAAATGTTATCATCTCGCAAAATAATCTCTCAAGACTCACTCCCTTTGGTGTTAAGAGGAGCAGTTAATCATATTACAGTAATTTTCATATTAATAGGTCCTGTGCAGAGAGAGTTAATGCTCTCCTTCTACATTCAATCCTCCAACAGTTTTTTATATATACGTATATTTATATATGTGTGTATGTGTATATATATGTGTGTATATATATATATTAATCTGCTTGGAACTAGATTAGCACAAAAGATATCACGTCCTACTCAGTATATGAATCAGGGTCAAATCAACAGCATACCCTTAAATTTTTAATCAAAATGGCAATCTGTCATCACTAAGAGAGTTAGGTAATGTTTAAGTGAATAACATGAATACATACCATGTTTTAATGGAAAATAGAGGAGGTAAATTACTGCGGCACAGGAAAACACTCCATAGAGTACCTTGCAGATACTTTACTCCTTACAGGAGAAGCTGTGATCCTGCAGCACACGTATCTGTTCTGAAATGAAAATCATCTTTAGATCTGAATTCTATTTTTTGAGGGATTAATGCACCCTTTACTTTTGAGATCTTCTCACATACTGTAATTTTGTGAAAGCTTCTTGTATAATGTTGTACATTTAATAATGTGATGTTGTTATTTAAACTCAGAGCCTTAACTTTATGTGTGAGCATTTTCTGGTATTTTTCTTATTTCCAATCTGCTACCCTGAGTAATGCAGTCTATTCAGAAGAACTCAAGTGTGAATTTGAGGAGCTTGCCAAGGGGTCAGGTGTTTGCCTAATTTTCGTCAGTCTGAATGTGAAAGAAAGGTGGGTCAAGTCTGCAGAGACATGGGAGAGACCCAGCTCTGCTCTGCCCTGGCTCAGCAGGAAGCCGCTCCATGTGGGAGCCCGTGTGCTGCCCAGGCATTGTGGCTAATAAGCCCCATGGAGAGTGGGATCGAGATCTGGAGTGCAATGTTGATTTAATGTGGCCGTCTGGCTCCTGGAGCCTGTCATCTCAGCCCATGAAGGAGCCCGCTGCCTCTTCTTCAGCAGTGCGGGAAGATGCTCCCTTGGTAAACCATTGCTTTCTGTCAGCATCTGCTCTCCTTTTGCTAAGCTCCGTTACTGTAATAATGCCATCTCTCTCGATGTCCTTCATTATTCTCCCCACTGTTGTTCCCAGGGGGTCAGATTAAAATCAGTGGAAAGATCCCTTGGATTCTACTGGCTTTGGTACTTGGGCTCTGCTCCTTAATTTGCCTTTTTTGTCTGTTTTTAACTCTGCTTTCTGTTTAGACTCACTTCTGCCGTGTTCTTTGCATTCCTCATCTTCCCCCACTTTTGTATACTTTTATTCCTATTCCTGACCTGCTCGACAACTGTTAAATTACTTCGGCAGTGAGTAAAATGCAGATTAAAGAAGGGCTTTCAGCTTTGAGCTAAAATGTGTTGACAGGACTCACAAGAGGCCCAGAGGAGACATGGAAAAGTGGCATCATTTTGGGAGAAAAAAAGCTAGAAGAATGATTTTCATTAGATCTGAGGACTTACCATGATTTTGTGGCAGCACTCCTGGCTGCTTTAATGAGGTTATGAATCCACTAATAGTGTGTATAAACAGTTTTAATTGGTGATAATTTTAACACTTGTTTAACGAAACTTAGAGGCATCTGGAATTGGGTTCTATCCACACTATAATGGTGTAAATCAAAAGTAATGTTATTCAAACTTATGTTCTTCTTGATTAACAACACTCTAGAAGAAATCAGACTCTAACCGCACTCCTGAATCTCAGATATTATACTGTATTTCCATTTATAACCTGACATAATTCCCACACAGCATATGGTATTAATCTGGTGTAAACACCATGTTATGATGATACCCGAACACATACAGCTGACATGAAAATGTCTTCAAGTACAATATTTCCAAAAGCAATTATGTCTATATACTTGGTAGTTAGCTTGCTGTCTGAATTTTTATTTCTTATTCATACGTACATGAAGGTACACAGGATGAAACACTATGTATGAAAAATGAGATGTTTTCACTGTTAGCAAAAAAAGAAAAAAAATTCAGGACGGTCTTCTTTTTTTTGGCTTGTCAGACTTTCATAAGGAAATCTCACCTTCATGTGAACACAGTATTTTTGCACTGTTGGAATTTCCTTTGTTTGCTTTAGAGGGTGGATTAGTAGCAAAGAATACAGTGACACAAAGTGAAACTGATGACACTTTTGTAAGAGAAAATTATCTAAAAAATAAGTATTTAAGGAAATTTTGAAATTCTTCGTGCAGGTAGTACTCCTCCTGATGTGTATATCCCCCAGACATCAAGCTCTGCTGGTAACCAAGCATTTTTCAATGTTCCCCGCTGAGAAGTGTGAGAGACCACCACCCCTTGTCCAGGTAGATGCGTGTGTGAAATCCTTAAAAAAATTGCTTAACCTTGGAGTTGAGACAAACATTTTCTTAAAAGAAGATTAATACAAGCATGTCTTTCGGAAAGTAAATGCTTGCGGATGGTAATATTTTTGCTTGAGCACTTGCCAGTAGGGCCAGATTCACAGCTGGTGTAAACCTTTCTTGTGCCATTGAGTTGACACCAGTTTGGGATGGAAAATTCATTTATTAAGATGAAGTGCAGCTTTTTCACAGATTGTTTGTATCTCCACCTGCTACCGACACTCATTTTTTTTTAGTCTTTCCTAGTCCCTTTTTTCCTTCCTGAGGATCGTTCTTTAAATACGTTCCTAAGACAAACAAAATAAGGCAACCTCAGTATCGCATTCTCATAATGAAAAGGAACTGCTCAACAATCCAGTTCTGTTCTTGTTAGCATCAGTATAAATCCACAATAACTTCATTTTAATTACTCTGTACTTGCACTACAGTGAATAACAATAGGTTAGCCTGTTGATGGCTTTGTAAAACGAGCATTTCCACTCATCCCTATTAACCAATACAATATCTTAGTTTTAAAAAAAGAGACAGCTAAACAAATTGCAGTGGAAGAAGTGTAAATCTGGAATAACTCCACTGAAAATTTACACCAGTGTGACTAAGAATTGAATTTAGCCCATTTGGTTGAATTCCTCTTAAAGGTTTCTGCATGTTCAGGCATCCACCAGAGATTAGATGGAAACCAGCAGACTTGCTCTTATCTGCGATACAAGCAGGACACCAGAGGTGAAAGGGTAAGGCATTATCACACTGCACCACCTGGCCCATCCAACACAATTTAAGCAACCATAATTGTATTGATTACTTCTTGTGCTCATGACTAATGACCTCTAGCTGCAACCTTGCATTTTCTAAATTTTTTTATGTTCTGATTTAATAATAAGATTTGATTAAAAATTGCCATTAGCCAATGCCAATGATTAGTCAGCAGGACTGAATGCCGCCAAGTTCCAATGAGTTTCATTATTCTGGAATTAAAAAGGACAGATAACTTCTCTGGGTTAATAGTACAATGATTCTGTCTCAATCAGTAATGAAAGAAAACAACTCTAATGTACAAATGTAACAAAATGTACAACTATTACTAATAGCCACATATTACAGAGAAATGTTTGAAGAATTAAAGGGACTTTGTCACAGATGGTGGGGACAGTTTGCTTTTACTTTTTATATTTGATTGGAAATCCAGTGTCAGATGGTGTGAGATGGGGCATTTTCCTAAAGAAAGCCATTTCCTTTGATGAAACAAGAACATAGGGTTTATTCAGTTTCTCCATGCTCATCCCTGCCACAATAAAACAACGCAAAGTGTATGTAGGCAAAAATGAATTGTGATGGCTTTAGAAAATGACAAGAGGATTTGTCCAGGTTATTTACCTGCTGAGAATACATTAGCATATGATTTTTTTTTTTTTTTTTTTTAAAATTTTCAAAATGATGACTTCATATTTAAACAAAAGTATATTTTGCCACATTTAGAGCATAAAATTAAAAAGTATGCTATTTCCTCTCAGGGAGGTAAAGTATTTAAACACATACTAATTTTTAGACAAGTAGCTAAATCTTGCTGAAGTGTGTTTGGTTAAGGATAGACTTAAGCATATACCTAAGAGCTCTTCTGAATCCAAATTGAGGCCCTGGTGTTTCTGAAGATGGGGTATGCTAGAGGAGATATTCTATGGGGGAAACTGCTGTGGGACGTGGTGTTCCCTCAGATCCCATTGAAGCTGACTGAAGGACTGGGTGACATTGAAGTCAATGAGAGCTGAGAGCATTCAGCACCTTTCAGGTTCAGACCTCTAAAGGATAAAAGACCCCTGAGGCACAGTAAAAGCATAGCTCCCCTGTCACACAGGAGCAAGAAAAAGTCCTGTCTCACTTTCATCTTCAAGAAAACAAAACATGTCCAAAATATGAGTCCTTTAAGATTTTTAGGGTATTTGAATAAAGAAATTCCTCTTTTAAATACTGTATACATAAAATCTTGTATTGGATTTGTGTGGCAAGATTTTGGTCACGGGGGGTTGTGTGTGTGTGTGTATGTGTGTGTGTGCTGCAGGGGTGGCTGCTGTGAAAAGCTGCAAGAAGCTTCCCCCATGTCTGATAGAGCCAGTGCCAGCTGCTGCCAAGATAAACCTGCTGCTGGCCAAGGCCGAGCCCATCAGTGACAGAAGTAGTGCCTCTGTGAGAAAATATTTAAGAAGGGGGAAAAGTTGCTGCATGACAGCAATTTCAGCTGAAGAGAGGAGTGAGAATATGTGGGAGAACCAACTGTGCAGAGCCCAGGTTCAGTGCCGGAGGAGGCAGGAGGTGCTGCAGGCAGAGAGCAGAGGTTCCCCTGCAGGCCGTGGTGCAGCCCATGGGGAGGCAGCTGTGCCCTGCGCCCAGGGAGGGGAACGGTGGGGCAGAGACCCACCTGCAGCCCGGGGAGGGCCCCACGCAGGAGCAGGGGGATGCCCGAAGGAGGCTGTGACCCCGTGGGAAGCCCACGCTGGAGCAGGCTCCTGGCAGGACCTGTGGCCCCATGGAGAGAGGAGCCCCCGCTGGAGCAGGTTTGCTGGCAGGACTCGTGACCCCGTGGGGCACCCACACTGGAGCAGTCTGTTCCCGAGGGACTGCAGCCTGTGGGAGGGACCCACGCTGGAGCAGGGGAAGAGTGTGAGGAGTGCTCCCCCTCGGGAGGAAGGAGCAGCAGAGACAACGAGTGATGAACTGACCACAAACCCCATTCCCTGTCCTCCTGTGCCACTCAGGGAGAGGAGGTAGAGAAATAGCAAGTGAAGTTTAGCTTGGGAAGAAGAGAGGGATGAGGGGGAAGGTGTTTTAAGATTTTGGTTTTATTTCTCATTATCCTACTCTGATAACCAATTTCCCCAAGTTGAGTCTATTTTGCCCATGATGGTAATTGGTGAGTGATCTCTCCTTGTCCTTATTTCGATGCATGAGCCTTTCATTTTATTTTCTCTCCCCTGTCCAGCTGAGGAGGGTGAGTGATAGAGCAGCTTTGGTGGGCACCTGGCGTCCAGCCAGGGTCAACCCACCACAAATATTTTGTCACCTTCAGGAAAATAATTTAAAAAAATACTTTGTTAATAAAGTTTGCTTTTGGCAACTGTTGTTTTCCCTGCTTATTATAAGTGCCTTTAAAATGTTTCCATTAATTAAGGCTGCTTTTATGGGCTACATCCATTTAGTAAAATTACAGAAAGAAGTGCTGCCGACACATCTGCCATTGACTTCTGTTTGCCTGAGCATTTTATACCCCCGTGAATAGCACAGTGGGGAGAGAAAGCCTGCAAAAGAGAATGATAGAAAGAGGTGAATTCTGTCCAGCAAAACATGGAGGTCAGGAGAGACTCGGCTGATTACATACTCATGTTTTCCAGGATTGCGTGAGGAGAGTGGAAAGTTGGTTGAACTCTAGTTGCAACAGAATAACCATCTTAAAAAATAGTAATTGAAGTGCTCAGAGAATAAAAATGCGTAAAATGTGAGTTTGAATATATGAGATTGTGTTTTGAGGGAGCAGGCAAGAACATCTCAGTATTAACTTACTGAGGTTTTTATACACCCTCAGCTGAAAGCATTACTAGCCAGATTATAATTATAATTACCTTGGCTTCATCTCAGTGTTTATCTGCCATGACACCCACCCAGCCACCTGCCTGCTATTAATTCATTCAACACTAACTTCATCTTTTTTCCTTTTATCTTGTTTTTTTCCTGTTATCCTTACTTTAAAAAATGTGTCCATTATTAGAAACAAACTAACACAATATTTGTTTGTCCATTACATCATGTGTTCCTTTGTTTAAAAAAAAAGAGAAAAAAACCAACCCAGAATTCTTCATATTATAAAAATAACCAGTTTGTATTTTACAGTGAAAACTGGAAAGACCTGGCATTTGACTTAAAACCTCAGAACAGCTGATAATCTTTAAATTAAATCTTCTTTTTTTTTTTTTTTTTTTCAAAAGCACAATACACAGTTGGTTTGTAGGATTTCACTGTGGGTTGAATTCTGTATGAGTCCTGGATGTTTGCTGCTGTTGTTGCTCCAGAGGTGCTGAAGTTTGTTGTTTGCTCTGACAGAACACTGAATGTCCAACTGTCTTGTAAAATGATGTTTAAAAAAATGGCAGAACAGGAAAAACTTGAAATAACAGCCATTCCCACAGTGCTTAAAGCCTTAGGAAGACTTAACACTGCATTGTGCTGTTTATAGGATGGAAAGCACTTTTATCCAGTATGCCTGGGACTGTGAACTGATGTTGTGTGGATGTCCTTTTGGATGTTCAGTGAGTGGTAGATTGAAGAACAAACTGTAATGTGTCAGAAGAAGCTAATTATAATAATGGCTTGGGGTCAGGTAAATGCTTCACTATTTATCTGACCCAACCACTGTTTATTATACTCCTTGTGTCAACACATTTTTACAGAGTGAAAATTAGCAACTAATTAATTTAATTTCAGGATTTAATGCCACTGTAAAGGAAAATAAGCAAGGTTTATATTGAATAGTGACGTTTCTAGAAGGGACCATTATAAACGTGGAAGTGAAGAGTCTTTAAAAGCAGCTTTGAGTTGAATGGTGTAAAGGTCTGATCCTGCAACCATTCATCAAGCCTCAGTTCATCAAATTGCACTTAACTTTAAGTAGCTGGTCAAGTCTTGTTCAAATCAAAAGCATGTGTTTAAATGCTTTCTGCACTGGGGTCTTAGACCCTGCTCAAGCAACATTTCTGGCTTTGTCGAGCCTGCTTGCCTGGGGAAATGTGTCAGGGTGAAGGCCTAATTGCCCATATTCCTCTCTCTACTGTTGATGCTCCTTTTTTTCAATGACATTTCTGCTCTCTGTCAGTTAAAAGTTTGGAAATGTCAGAATGTAAGACATGTAATCCAGACCTCTGTACAGATTTGGGGGGCACAGTTCAAGTAAGCAAATGAATGAAGGGGAATTTCTGAGGGACTATTCTTATTACTTATTATATGTTTCAACTCCCCAAAGTATGCAAGCTGCTGTTTATTGTTGATTCCTGACCTGTTTCAGCTAATGCAATCTTCCATTAGCATAACTCACAAAGACACAGCAGCATCTTGTGTATATGGAGACAATAATTCTTTGCACTTTTACAGTCTTTTTTAACCTGAAGAATTTAAACATTCTAGGACCTACTGGGGCTGGAGGTTTCTCCATCTTACTTACTTTCTATCTTTTTTTCTTATATTGCTTCTCCATTTTTCTTCCCCTCTATAATTTTATTCTTAAAGAAGGTCACTATTGGAGAAGCTAAGGCACACTTTTCCCAGTCCTGGACAATTTATTTGCTTTCACTCCAAGCTCTACTGGTGAATGAAGCCCCCTCTTCCCCTGAAGGCCGAGTGTGTCCCAGCCAGATCCCCATTCTGGGTGACTGAAGGTCCAGGGCTCCAAAGCATACTGCACACTGCAGCTGCTGAACAGTTTCTTATATTATAGTTTATGTGTCTAGCCCCAGGAGACAGAAGAAATCTGTGGCAAAGCTTAGAAAACAACCCAGATGTCTTAGCTATTCTTCCTCAGACTTAGATATTAAACAGCTTTCACTCTCAATGTGCAGTCATTAATTCCTGGGATTTTTATGTTATCCTTTAAAATAATAGGCCCCTGCATGCAGGAATCTTTATTTTTAGACCTAATTTTTCTAATGATAAATTTAGGAAATGTTTTAATAGTGTACAATTATCAGAATACAGCTATCATTCTAAAACTTTTATCCAATGCTGATTTGGCACTGTGTGGCTAGCCTGGCTTTGTCTTCAAAGTCTTCTTTTGTGTCAGACAGCAGTTGCTGCAAGGGGACTATGTACAGCTACAGCTTTTACCAAGATGTCAACAGCTCTGAGGCTGGGGACTGAGGGGGCAATGCGTATGTCTTATGATCTTCCTCATCTCATTGGAAAAGGTCACTGAAGTCATCAGATATACTGCAGAACATTCACTTAGAGCAATGCACCTTTTGTACTGCAGAGCCATTACTATTTTTGAAGCCACGTGGAACACAAATCTTTCTTTAGCTTTGATATCAATGCATTAGAAATACCCTCAGAAGCTTCCTGTTCAGTGCAGTATTTCAACAAAATATTCTAAATTAGAGTAATATAAAGCAAGAAAAGACATTGCTAGATTTTGTTTCTTCTTTCCCAATGCAAGACAAGGACAAACTAAGGCATGGAGATCCTTGACTGTAGTCAATTAATGTATTTTTTCTTATAAGGAGGTGATAATAAGAAAAAAATCAATACACTGGAGGTCTGTGGATTCTTGCTACATTATAAAACTCATAAAGCTAAAACAGTGTGGAAAGGATGGTGCTGTAGGGTCAGCACAGCAGACTGTGTGTGTTTTAGAGGAGAGCTTTGAATGTGCTCCATGTCCTCTGCTTCTACCACATGGGCCTTGCACAAAATCTGTGCCCATAAAATGATCAGCCTGTGCAAAGTATAAAGGATTTTATACGGTATATATTACCCTTGTTCAAGAAGTATCTGCAAAACAGTCCTCTGCATAACAGGCAAATATCCTCATATTGATAGGGATAGAAAATGCCCCTTCATTTCACATATGCAAGGTACAATATGGAAAAGCTGCTAAAAAATATGCAGTCAGAAGTGTCAACAAAGTACTTTCTTATACACTCTCAGGAAATATTTTTCAGTCACAAATATTTTCCTGTTCACCAGTGCTCTGTGGAAACATCTGATGAAGAGGTAGATCAATCTTTATCCTGTATGGATGTCTCACAATAGGTTTGCTTGGAAGTGTCCCTGCTACAAACAGGTATTCTGCCTTCAGTGGCTGGCACTGGCCCCCAGGTGACGAACAAATCACAGTCCTGCCAATCACCTACCACTGCACCTGAGAGAGAGGAGTAAACTTCATGGAGACCTGATCCTGTAATGACACTGTATACTAATAACGAGTGACCATCAAGAATGATTGTTTAGTTCAATCATCTTTCTCTTGATTACTGAATAGACACCATGAATGCTCAGTAAGACTGAACTTTGTTACTAGGCTTGTCTGACCATCAATATGTGAATACTCAGAGATGTGAATAAACGTAATATGGAAGGAAAAAACTCCACCAAACAAATGATTTTTAATGTCCAGAACTTGCTCGCTGAGTTTCGATATAGCATTATGAATTTTTTTTACAGAATTAAAAATTAATTTAACTGCATTTGATATCTATTTACACAGAAACAAACAAACACACAAAATACCTCTTCTGACTTCTGTGGCTTTTCCACAGAATCCAAATGTTAACCAGGGGGAGGTCACCTTATCAGTCAATGTTTCATTGATGATATCATTTTTATTTCCACTTGTTTGTGGATTTTTTTGTTTCTTGTTTGTATTGTGATCTTCTGGGAAGCATGGACTTTCTCCTGTCATGGTTTTGAAAGACTTATGAGATGCAGAGTCTGGTATGAATCTTCAGGCATGACTAGAATAGAAACAAATAATAAATTATTATTAATTATTGTTAGGCTATGAGAAAATATACAGGAAAAAAATAATGCTAAACTGACATGTTAAAACACTGGAAATGGACCTCAAGTTCTCAAAATCAGAATAAGCCAAGGCTGTTGCTGGTTACTTCTTAATTAACTAAATGAAGCATAAACAGCCAATAAAGATCTAACTTTTGCAAGGCAAATAAGCTAGGACTTTTATGGATGCCAATAAAAAGAATGTTGTCTGGACAATATTCATTAGCTGAATGGAAGATGTCTGTAGAGGCTATGGTCCAGAAAGTTGGTGGATTTAATGGCATGGGCATGGAGGACTGTGTAATAAAGCGAGTGGAGCCAGTAAAAGAAAAGAAGTAGCACTTCTTCAGTGTGAATATGTTTCATTAAACCAGCAGTAAATTGAATAGACTTTTATTGTCTCCTGGTCTACATTAGCCAAGGTCTGACTAATGCTAGCGGGTCTACCCATTCATTTGCAGAACAGTAAGACAGGTTTACTGTTCCTCACAAGCTGAAGGATAGATAAGTAAAGTATAGTTGGATGCCTACTGTGCATGTGAGAGGGTAAAGAAAAGCATTTGTGAAACAGCAGATTCTCAGGTATGTTTAATATCCCTGCTTTCCTCTTTGTGATTGTATGGTTAAAGAAGAAAAATGGAAACCCTTACCTTTTCAGCCATGGTTTGTTTCCACCCTGGCAGTGTAATCCTGGTGATTCTGAAATCTCTTCATGCTGTGACAAGGTGAGGAGGAAGGAAGGAAGGAAGGACTGAAACTTCTGGAGAATGAAAAAGATCAGAAGAAGCAGAGAAAATGGTAGCGTGGTCAAGAGCAGTGTTACATACATATGCCTCTGTCACTTCAGGGTCATGTGTGCCCCTGCTCTTTGGTCAGAGGTGAGGAGGCTGGCAACCTCCTCTGCACCATTTGTGTTTCAGAAGCCCCTACGGTGTCCAGGAGCAATGTGATGACTAAGGCTATTCCTCCAGGGGATAGCTGCTTTGTGAGTTTGATAGCCATTCAAGTGATACGTGAAAGAGCACGTGACTCAATATGCTCTAGTGGCTATGCAGTTATTGTACTGAAATAGTGATTATTTCTAGCTCTTTTTACTTCTTTCTTGCTAATACACGTCCTTGTACTTTGCAAAGTATTCAACATTTTAGCTTTCTTTTTCAGTTTTGTTGAAGGTAAGGTAAGCCAGTAGCAGGGCCAGGACCAGAACCAACATCCCATGAATTTCATCACCACTACTTCCAGTGTCTTATTGCTTCCCAGTTGGCCGAGGTGCTGGTCTACACGCCTTTGGTCAGGTTTTAGATCAACAAGGGACTACCACCCTGGAGCCTTCAGTGCTTCCAGTTATTTTGTGCCTCATGTCTCACAGATGAAAGGTAGTTTGGCATACCATCATGTAACCACCCATTTATCACCCTTTTTTAATATAATGGAAAAAGGCTGAAGAAAGCTCAAGAAGATCAAGCAAGTTCAAAATATGTATTACTGATCACCAACAGATGTGGTGCGCTTAGTGTTTGGGGTGCAACTAGATACAAAGATTCCACAATAAATATGCATGTAAAAGGCATTTATGTGCTGGAATAGTACAGAAAACAATGAGAATTAATTACCTAATTGATTTTATTTATTTTTAATCTCATTCTCCTCTTGTAGTTTCTCATGTAAATGGACGTCTGACAGAATTTATGGACTATTAAGAAATTAACAATACATTCTGGATTGGATGACAAATGACTTGCATGATTTTCCATCTGAAATGTGGAAAATCCATCAGAGTTGTGGAACAGTTAAACAGATATTAAAAATTTTCCTCAGTTCTTACCTGGGAAGTTTTGTACCTAGGCTGTCAAGTAATTGTTTCAAAACACATGCTGTTTGATGCCAAAGTGGTAGCTAGATCAACTTAAACTTTGCATTGCACAAATAGGAGTATTATGAATCTGAGGAGAAAAAGGAGCAAATAGTAACTTCATGCTACTTGCAATGCTACTTCAGCATTGAAAACTACATTTGGCTATTTGCCTTCTGCAACTCCATAACTGTTCTTCTACCTGTAATTAGAGTGCTAAGTTGAATACTTGTTTTTATATGGGTTGATAAAGGTTGATGACAGTTGTACAATATTCTGAAAAACTAGAGAGAATGTTTTAGTCACTGTAGCAGGGCAAATTTAGGATCCGTTACAGAAATTGTACTGTGCACATGAATAACTGCACTTTTAATGTGACTTAGTTGCTAACTGTTTAGCTCTGATAACTAATATTTACAGTTTCAAAGCCCTTATGGGTTCCATTATTTTTACACTGGCACATACAAAACTTCTTGAATAAATCTTGTCTGCAGGTTTAAGAGATGTTGTTCAGCCTGTCTACAACTGGTGTCCAGTTTGACTGCTGTGGCTGCTGTTTCCCACTGAGTGAACTGACTCAGGATGTGCAGGAGTCAGTAACAAAGCCTCACTGACTTCTGAAGTTAGATGCTCTAGAAGATGTGGCATTTGAAGCTATTCTGATACAGGCTACATAAATATGGTCATATTGCTCCCCAATATAAGTAGAAATGAACCTACCTAAGAACTGTGGGATTGGGGCTGCCAAATTTGAAAGACTTTTTGGAAAAGACCCTACAGATATAGCTAATTATGTTTTGTCATGAAGAACTAAAAGCATGAAAACTTCTTATTCAGTTTTCTCCAGCCATTTCTCCAGACCACCTATTTAAGAAGGAAAGGTTATCCTTCTTCCCTCTTCTTGGCCTTTGAGGAATTCATATTCATTTTTACTTAATAGCTGAAGCACCACTGCAAATGCGAGTTGTGTTCCTGCATCTATTAAGATATAACTACCTGTCCTTTTCTCCCTCCTCTGGGTCACTCTATTTTAAAAGAGGCAATGGTAAATTTAACATCCAAGGTGCCATGAGTGGAAGACTAAATGCAGGTGTAGAAAAATCTTCAAGTCCTGCTTTCAAAAAAGATTAATTTTCTGATGGTTTTGTGATAAAACTGAAAATGAAAGAAAAATCACACCTCTGCCATTGGAACAGAAGATTCACTCAGAACATGACATGGCTCACTGACATGCTGATTACACAAACAACTATATTTCTTAATTCATCCTCTTCTTTCATCTTAGCTGAGGGTAAAAGAGTAATTATAAAATTCTTGCAGAAAATTAGAAGAGCTTCCAAATCCATGTGCGTACCTTGGCCAGATAAATCGAGTATCATTCTAGCCCAGGTTTGTTTGTGTGAAAGATCCCACTGAAGGCAATAGTTGAGTTTTCCAGTGGGATTTCTTTAGCACCTTAGCTCACTTTACCTTCTTGGAAAGGTGAGACATTTTGGTGATGATGTTATCTTTTTTTTTAAACACACACACACACACACACCCCCATTCTGTACTCTTAAAAGCTTTGCTTCTTAGTGAAACTCTTGAATGCATATTGATTCTTGTGCTTTTCTCAGAGACAGAGATGTTCTCTGAACCTGAAACAATACTCCTAATAAGCATGATGGTCTGGATAATATAAATGGAGATAAGTATATAAAAAAAAGGTATGTATCTCTTATTAGGACAACTGACTTTGGAAAAGGAATTGGGCTTTCAGCAGCAAATCAGATCAGTGGTGTCTTAGACCACAACTGCAACTTAGACCTACTGCAGCTTTGCACCACAGTCCAGGATGTATCCAGATAATTTGGGTCCTGCAGTGATTTCAGTGTGGTACAGAGAGGGTCTCCCCTCAGTTACCGAAGAGCTTTTGATATTAACCACTTTATTCTGAGGCCAAGGTCTTTGCAAGCTCCTCCGGACTGTCCTGCCAACTGGCTTTACTCTTTTTTCCCCTCTATGCATCTCTACCAAGCACAGACCAACTTCTCAGCCCCCAGTGCTGACTCCAGAGACTTTTTGTTGGTGTCTGTAACCACTTTCTTATTCTTTATTACAGAACATGTAATAATTATCTCTGCTGTTTTCTAAGGAGCTTTGAGAGTTAGTATGAGCACTGTGTGAATTCAGCATTATTTTCTGACCCAGGACTGACTACAGACATATCTACAATTTTATGCAAGAAACTCAGATCACTGTTATATTTCATAATCACCACCATGTTACTCTCTAATGGTTTGTGATTAATTTGACTAAGGTATCAACCAGTAACCTGTAAGTCATTAGATGTTTTCTTTCCCTAATTGGTCAATGACCTTTTTGTTAAGAAAAACATGTGATTTACATTTTTAAAAAAAGTAAATAACACATAAAAGTTTTTGCCTCTTCAGATGAAATAGCCATCAACTATTAGCAAACACATTATCCCTCAAAACCAGAGTAATTATGTTTTAGTTATCAACACACATTTAAAAATAATTGGGTCTAAATTGTCCTCCTTAGTTAGTACCTTTGGGGATACATCTGCAGCTTGACCTCACCATGTCTTTTTCTATATTGAGCTAGTTTTGATGTTTTAATAGGCGCAATATTACAACTTCACACTGTGACATAATATTTTGCCTTCAGATACATACACATAGGCAACACAAGGGACTGTTTGTTATCTTCCACATGTAAGAACAAGTGCAATGTAAGATAAAAATGGAAGCAAAAAGCTTAGGTTGTAAAATTTGTTTTCTTCCTCCTGTTTTTTCTTGATGAAGTTACAGGAAAAATATACAAGTTATTTGTTTGTTAGGTTTCCAAGCTGTCAATATGTACGTTAGAGAAAAAAAAAAAAAATCAAACTTCTGACAGGTGCAGAAAGAGAGAGCTCAGAGGCAAACTCTGACTCCCAGACAGAGTATTTCAAAAATTTTCCTCTTGCCAGACCCAAAATAAAATTCAATCCCTATGTCCAAGAAAACAAACAGTTCTGTTGACTTGCCAGATATCAGGGCTTGTCTTGGAGTTTTTATGAGATACATGTAGCTGAAATCCAGATTTTTATTTTTTTTTTTTTTTTTACCATAGATACTGGTCTTGAACAATACTGTTGTGGGAGAAAGGTAACATTGCATTTTGGAAAGCAAAGGTTTTTAACTTATGGCAGCTGGCTGACATGAGCTGTTCCAGTGATGCTTGAGGAATCATGTTTGAGAAAGCATGTCTGACTTCTTATTTCATCTCACATCCTCTTGGTTGGTTCTGTTTCCTGTTTTACAGTCCCTTCCCAACTATCCTTTCCTTTCATAAAACTGCCACTAAAAATTGCAGTCCGGACAAAAACTGTCTGTGTAAAATATTACAAGCATTGAGTTGTGTCAATATATGGGGGAGTTGATGCAGTGATGGACATGAGATGAATCTGATACTTACCTGAATGAGAAATAGTCACAACACTACCATGATGTATGTCTTGGCCATCTATTGCCCAGCTGTACCTGTACAAAGAATGCTAGATTTGGTGATGGCAAGTTGCATAGCCCCTATTAACTAGTGGTAGCTTGTGTAGCTTAATGGTAGCAGGATGTGCTGCTTGGCTTGGAGCAGTAGTAGGATCTCCACTACAGTTTGGTGGAATCCATTCAGCTTCAGTCATCTGACCCTGCACATGCAGCATGGCTCAGGGACCTTCCAGATGGCCACCCCAATCCCCTTTGCCTCAACTGACAGTATAGTAAGGCCATAACTGTACCCACTGTGTTTTAAAAATCAGTTTTAAGGAGGTAATCCTGGTTCTATCACAAAGTCTCATAAATTAAATTGAAATCGGTCACATTTATGACTGGTTGTTAAAAAGCTGTAAGTGTTATGAATTTATGACACTGTGCTCATATTCAGCTGTTCACTGCTTCTGCTTCTAGGTCTTTTTCTCCTATGTGGGATAAAATTTATATTTGTGGGTGAGATCATTATAAATCTTTTATGTACCACAAGTGCAATTTTAAATGTTTGCAGGCATGGAGAACTGTGCCCATGAGATATCAACTATATTTCATGGGTTATTGCTTCATAGAACTGACAAAAAAAGAGCTTTGCAACTAGTATACACTCACACACACTTCTTAAGTTTACATGTTTGACCTTTAAAAGTTAGTAGGCAGCATGAAATGTGCAATTTAGGAAATAAAATGCTACATGGTTCATATTTTACTTGGATGCCAGTTTGCCATGTTTATTTTCTTTCTTTGGCAAAAAAACATTCTCAGAAGACTTGCCCATGCCCAATCCTCCAAGGCTTCTTCATGATTTCAATTATAACTGGACAAGTTCCTCAGGCATGAGTGTAGTTCAAGTACACCTCTGCATAAATCAGTGATGAAACACGGTCAGCAGCAATGAATGTGTGGCTCATACTTCATGCAAGCCTATTGCTAAGTTCTGCAGCCCTCACACTGAGCCTTCCTATCACAGTTGCTAGAGATGATGTATGCAAAGGAATGAGGTAGAAACGAATATAATTAAAAAAAAAAAAAAGATTTTGTTTTTCTGGATGGAAAGATGTATGGGATGGGAAGATGTTACTAGAACTGGGTGACCTGTTAATATATGACAAGCTGTGAGCTAGGTTGTAAGTGTGGCATTAACTTAAAAGAGCACTTGGAAGAAATATGGTTTAATGGAAAGGACATTGTGTTGAGAGCTGGGAAGCCTGGAGTTTCCTAGCTTTGTAGTTGGACTACCAGGACAAATAGTTTCAGTTGTCTGTGACTTACCTAGGCATATATTTAGCAGGAGAAGAGAGGTTGGAGGAGCTTTCTGTACTTTTTCCGTTGGACTCTGGTTGCCAGCGACCTCTGGCACACTGTGTTGGGTGTGGTCTCTTTTCTGCATCCTGGTCCATATCCCAGCCTGGGAGCACTTACCATGCCATGTGGAACCAGGGAGATTCATCCTCTATAACGCATGTCCACAGTGTTGGGGACATGTCTCTGAGACGTGATTTAGTGCAAGCGTCTACAGGCTGCATCTACATTGGCTCCATCCTGTTATTCACATAATTTGTCCATTTTGGACAAAAGGTTCCTTGAGATTGAGACCATGTTACTGCTTTTGGTATCCAGTGTAAATATAAAAAATAATTTGCCAAGGTTCTTGTGTCCTCCATACCACTGCAATGAGTTGGGGAAGTATCAACCATCTCCAGGCAATATTTCTTCATGTTTCACCTATGAATTTCCTATGTATTGTATTGGATATTTAGTAATTCCCTTATTACTTTCCTTTGGTTAGCAATCTATGCAAACTCTTTAGCTTTTGTGATCTTTTTATCTCAGGCATTATGTGTTGCATTAGAGTGATTAAGTAGGGCACAAACTATTGTCTCTGTCCTGTGATTTGGGTAAATGAAGTTTTGACAGAGATGTCAAGATGGCAGTGAGAATGTTACATCCATCAACATTAGCACAAATGTGCTTGTAAATGTTTTAATGCACATGTGCTTCCTTTGAACGTTTTGACAGCACAACCTAACTACTGAATATTCACAAAGCATAAAGTAATCTCATTCATGGACTGTATTTTAACAAATAGGCACAGCTTTCTTTAATGCAACATCCATCCAACTTCCTAGTATGCATCAAAATACATTTGGATTGTTTATGATTGATGTGGTCATCCTTTTATGATTCCTGTGGGTTAGATAGAAAAAGAAATGTAGGGCAGGAGTCTCCATTACTGTGCAGCTGCTTTTCTCTGCACTGTCAGCATAAACTAATGCAAAAGCTGGAGGATCTGGCTCAGCATAAATGTAATGCTGAGATGATGAGCTACTGTGGGGCACCTACAATTTCTCTTCCTTAGTGTTGTTGGGATAACATCAAAAGGGAGCATGGCTGAAGGGAGAAGGCAATGGGGGAAGGCAACACAGTGTCTCAGTCACACTCATTTGTGTTGACTGTCTGTTGTGATTTTGGTTCACTATGTGTTACAGCTAAGCATTAACTGGAGCACCTTTTGAGCATTTCTGATATAATGGAAAGTAAATGGCCCCTTCATAAAGCAGGACCAGGTTCAGTGGGACTCAGATATAGTCAGCCATCAGGTCAGGAGTAGATACTTTGAGGCCATAGGTCTGTATTCTAAAAAGACATTAGGTATCTGAAGGCTCATATAAGTACCCAATATTACTTTACAATAGGGTTTGTGACTGCTGGCACACATTTCTGAAAAATGGCAAAGTTTAAGCAATTTATTCAACTATACTCGGTTTCTGGAAAAGACATAGGAGCCCAATTCTAACTTTTTGGTGAAGCTTGAATTCTTATTTGCTTCCTTTTTAAAGTGGGGCTTATCTGTGGGACTTAGACTGCTGATGAGTTTAGGAGCTTCTGAAACTGTTGACCTCCAGACTGAAGTCTGTTTGTATCTTTCTGTAGCTGTGATCTGTCCTGTCAGCAAGTGTCCCAATCTGTTCACTTTCTGTTTTGTAAATAGTTATATGTAGAAGGAATTTCAATACTGGATCTATTTCTAAAGGAAAGGAAGAATGGAGGAAAGAAGCTATGTTGCAGTACTTCAGCAGTAAAAATCTCTCTGATATTACTGGGTGTACCTTTCACTAACTTAAGTGTGTCTAAGGGAAATGGATATTGCAAGAATTTTTTGTGCTCCCTGACTCTGAATATTTTGCATTAGTTAGTTTTGTCTCTTTATAGTTCTATTCCTCATAAGAACTTGAATCCTTAACTAAAAAGTAATTAAGCCCTTAATGTGACTGTGAAAATTTAAACAAAGAGGCAACTATTGCTTTCCTTAATCAGAATAACCTTTTTTTTTTTTTTTTTTTTTTTTTTTTTTTTTTTTTTTTTTAATATATATATAGTCTTTTAATCCTTCTAACATTCTCTAGGACAAGCTAACTACTGTCTGTGTACCTGGGGGATTGTGCAATGCAGACCGAGTTTGCTGCAGCGTTTTTTCACTTCTGAAAAAATCACAATCTACTTAATCTGACAAGTCAAACCTTTGATTGCATGTTACCTACACTCTACTGCTTTTTTTCTTGTTAAGACAGAGAAGGAAATAAATGCAGAAATGTGTCTGCTAAATTTCCAAGTTAGCAATCTGTTGAAGGAAACCATGATCCTGACAGGTGCAAACGCTGGACTCTTGGGTTTAGGGAGTCTCATGAGCCTTTCAAAGGTTTCTCACCTCACTGATCCAAAATAAACTTCACTGCTTAGGAAAAATCAAAACAAGCAAAATGTTTTATGGAGCACAATCTGGTACAGAACAGGAAGAGAGAAAGCGAGAAAAAGAGCCCAACAGGTTACTTCTGTACTTTCGGTATTAATTGTATTAGTTGCAATTCTTTTATGACTGATCTTTTGGAGTTGACCTTTCTCTGGATGTCTCCAGTGCTGGGTGTAACAATAGAAATGCTACTGTCTAAATACTAGCCATGTCCCTAGTAGTTAAAATAGCAATTGCCTCTCTAATACATAATTTAACACTAACACCTTACCGTTGCTTTCTTTTACCTTAAGGACAGTTGTAGGTTTTGGTTCTTGACCAGTTTTTGAGGTTTGTATGACTATATATCTCATATAATTCAAAAAGTGTCAGGAAGAAATATGCTGTAAAATGGAGAATTTCTGACTATCTGACTGGGAGGTGAATCATGCACATCTTATCTTCAGGTGCTAGGAAAAGTACTGCTTGAGAGGTTTTAGCTAACAGTGGACTAAAAAGGAAAGAAAACCCCCAAACTAACACATTTTTGCTGTTTACTTTTAAAGTACAATCATTGATCACAGTCTTCTGCCTAAAATAAGTGCCTTCAGCACAATCCTCAAACCTTAACCATCAGGTTTCAGCTACAGTACTGTCTACAAAGATATGAATAGGAACTTGTAGAGTCACTGTGTTTACCAAGGTTTCTTATCTTTCAGCTCAGGCACTGTAAAATAAGTAGTAGTAGTAGTAATAATATTAATAATAAAAAAATAAATAAACAACTCTCCTCCTCTGGAAGGGCTTCTGAGCTATTAGTTCAGCATTGAGCACATCTAAAATTAATTGTGAGACAGATATAATTGTCTGTGCCACTGTACTAGGTCTGGCTGAGCTGGAGTTGGTTTTCCCCTATAGCAGCCCTCACGGTGCTGTGTTTTACGCTGGGAGCTGGCAGGGTGTTGGCAGCACCCTGGTGTTGTGGCTACTGCTGAGCAGGGCTTACACAGCACCAAGGCTCTTCCCAACATTTTCCCCCCTCAGTGGGACGGGGTGGGCAAGATCTTGGGAGGGGACACAGCCAGGACAGCTGACCCGAACTGACCAAAGGGATATTCCAGACCATATGACGTCTGCTCAGTATAAAGCTGGGAGAAAGGAGGAAGGAGGTGGGGTCACCCTTGGTCCTCCGAGGCAACCACTACGTGTATCAGAGCCCTGCTCCTGAGAAGGCCCGACAGTGCCTGTTCATGGGAAGTAGAGAATAAATCTGATTTCTTTTTTTTTTTTGCTTCCACGCAGGGACTTTTGCTTTGCCTTGCTTATATTAAAACTTCATTTGTTTTACCCACAAGGGTTGGTCTATCTTATTTTTTTTCCACTCTTTGCCCTGTTGAGAAAACAAGGGTAAGGGGGGGAAGTGATAGAGCGACTTGGTGGGTACCTGGCATTTAGCCAAGGTCAAACCACCACAGCCACATATATATGTATACATACACATATACATAAAGTGATGTAGTTTATCACACATAAATACATGTGTGACTTTGTTTCAGGAGGAAAAGGACCAACATGCGAGACAGAAACAGAGCGTCTTCTTGTCTTGAGTAGAATAAATTATTGCTGAATGCTGAGGTTAATGTTCACTCTGAATTGGGGCCTGCACAGCTGGGATTCTCAGTGCTGTTTGATCTGCCCTTTCAAGCTCTGATGATCCCGCTAAATTGCATTTAATGGACACAGGGCTGAAGTACAAAAAAATGAGAGGGCTTGTTATAAAACAATAGAGACAACTTAGCTCACATGCACACCTGTTCTTTGTACTTCATGAAAGACTTTGTCCTGACTCAGGAGGGGGAAACATTTTATGAAGCACTCCTCTGGCATTGTTTGCTTGAGTTTCAGAAGTGCGACTGCCATTTTTGAGTAGGTGGCTTTACAGTCACTACAGCCATGGATGAATTTTATAGGAGGCATTTGTACTCGGCTAGTCACATCAGAACAGGATGTCGCACACCTGCACACTCCATTGGTAGAAAGAAAACTACTCTGAATAATTATTAGCCCGGCATATCTGAGTTATATTGACTGATTTCACCCATGCAGGCTGCTGAAGTCTTACACAATTGCAGTAACTTTATGGAAACACCCTCCTCACTTTTCTTGTCCTGCAAATGGCATTCAAAATTTATTCCAGCTGAAAAATGGGAATTTTATGTTGGTGCTCTTTTTGGTAGTTTCCTGGGATATTTGTAATAGGGGCAGGTGAATACTGAAAAATCTATCCTTTCATTTCATTGACTGTTTTAGTAGATATTACTAGATGTTTGTTTCCAAATAAGAAGGACAAATATTTTTTTTTTTTTTTTTTTTTTTTTTCCTGAAATGATGGAATGTAGTGGCCATCTTCTTAACCTTAGATTTATATATCTATTAATCTGTTCTTTGCTAAACTTGTCTGTGTGCCCAAAATTGCTCATCAGTTGTGTGCCCCAGTTGCTGGGCCTGGTCTTTAATTTCTGGAAATAAAAGTGGTCCTTGAAAAATTACTATGATCCTGAAATCAATATGGTGTTATATAAATCTGCAAAGAAAAAAGGCATTTAGTTGCCAGAAAAAAAAGTCAGCATCTGACTCAATTGTATTGAGTCAGAATATAGAAAGAAAACGGATTGTCTCCACATTTTTGCACATAATCTAGAAAATAACATTTAGACTGAAAATAATAATCTGAGAATTTTACACATAAACTATATGTATATTTTCTCCATACACAAAAAGCAAGGAAAATATGTGGTGGTAGTACAGACATCTTCACACTGCTGTGCTGATTGCTTTCAATCCTAGCCTCAAATACGTACCTGAAAGGGGAGCAGGAAGGCTGATATTCTGTGAGGTTCACAGGTATCCCTGTGTCACATGTATTGATTTCAATCCGACTCTGTGTGGAATTGTGGAAACCTGGATGAAGGATATTTCCTACCATAGCATGCTTGATATTGCAGATAGTTGAGGAAAAATTTGGAGATCAGTGAATGAAGAAGGTTTTTTTCTTGGATATTTTCCAAGTGGTAACAATAATTTTGAGGTACTTGAGAAATGCTGGTAGTCTCTGTGGCTAGAAAACATGTGATAGCACTGCATAAAGACTACTGGAGGAGAACTGGTCTGTATTTATGCATTTTAAGCCTACAATGAGCCATCATGGTAATCCAATTTGACCCTTGGTGTATTTTCCCTCCTTTCCCGACTCTTCCTCCTGAATTTACCTGAGTTAGTTCCTGCTTCAAATCTATGAGTTGTGGCTGAGTTGGGATATTAGATAAATGCCTGTGGCTGGAGAATCTTGAGGGGTGCCCATAATGAGCAGATCTCTCTCAGCCAGTCTGAAATTGGAGTTTTCTAGCTATTCTTCAGAATTATTCATCTGACTCCTGGAGGGAGACAAGAGTAGGGAATGATTTCCATTGGGGTCCATTGGCTGTATGGAAACACAAGAATAAGGAATAGTGTTACCGAATTTTGCATTTCAGGTCCTTAAAACTCACTCTGGAGTAGCTCCAAGGTACTTTGCCTCTCCTTCAAGGAAACAGAACATTACTCTAAGTGGTGAAGTATTTCTTCTGGGAAACTGATAGGAAACGTCATTAGAAAATAGCCAGCAAAGGTGAAATGGGAATATAGAACTGTAGGGTAAGAGCGATTAACTCAGTTACTGTAGGGAGATAAATTAATTAGATGATTCAGGGAAAATCAATTTAGGTTGCCTTATTTTTTTTCCCTTTTATTTTCTTTTTTAAAAAAAATATGTTAACTCTGGACTAGTAAAAGAGAACAACAAGAATACAAAGCAAAGATTGTTAGTAACAGATAAGTGTGTTGTTCTCTGTGGTGATTGGCTTTGAGGCACGCTGAAGCTGGCAAGCTGAGAAAATTGGAAAGAGAAGGCTAACTTAAAGAGATACTGTTGTTCCCAGTCATATTCCTGCTTAAATTCTAAATGTCTGTAGATCACAGGCTTGGTTTGGCCTATTAAATATCTAACTTTCAAACCTGGATAGAGATCCAAATCACCACTGAATTTATGCTTCACTGAAGGAAAGAGATTAGATCCAGATCACTGATCACCAGAGTGTTTGCTGCAGAGAAAGGCCAGGTGTGTTTACTTAATTCCTTAATTTATTAATCTTTACCTACTTCTTCCAAATAATCTACTCTTAAAGGTGGTCAGATACCACAATTCTGAGAACAATAAGAAGCTCTGGACTGAAGTTTTTTGAGTGGTTGTCTGTAAAACAGCGGTTGCTCTGTAAAGCCAACATGCCTGCTTCATAGCTGGCCCCAGGTCCCTGCAAGCAATAGTTTTCAATTGAAAATTTTTTGATAAATGTGCAGAGTAGTCTGAGAGAAATGTTGAGTGTTGTCAATGGACCACTGAGCCAAAAACTCTGTAAAACATTAAATCTGATTTTTTTTTTTCCTCCCTGGGAGATCGCCTTGATTCTGCCTGCCATTTCTGTCCTGATTGTTGTGCTTAGTACAATAATATGAAAATGGCTCCAACAGGCTTCTGATGCTAAGAATGGTAGGTGACTTAATAGAGCTCTATTTTTTGCCTTGTGTCTTGTTTACTTATTTCCTATATTGAACACTCCAGGATGGAATTTCCTCCAGTTTAGAACAGCAAGTGTGTGAATGCTGAGCTGAGCAGCAGTGCCTCCATGAAAAGGGCTGAGAACTACAGAGAGCTGGGAGTCAGGAATGAAGTGCTGCAGCTGTAGGGACCTGTGCCACCTTTTATCCTTGCAGAGGTTCCCTGAGAGCTTCAGGTGATGGTGGATTACTGCGCTACTCTGCTCTTATACTGTAAATAACCACTTTCCAATGGAGGGGCTGTTTTAATACACATTTATTGGTTACATATAAAAGAATAGCAGTTGGATAGTTTAATAAAGAACAATGCTATACCAGTATAATAACAGTTTAATAAACAACAGCACTTTTACTGCAAATACATGTAACTTTATGTAAACAGTCTCTATTGGTAAAATTATGGTAGTTATGGAGAGTCCATTGTTAGCATTATCTAAGTATAAAAGAGGCAAAAGTACTAATATGGGCAGAGATGAAGGTACTCTGATATTTTAAATAAGAGGAGGCATGGTCTGCTTGTTGGGGAACAGGATGTCTTGTGTCATTTATATCCTTGAACAGATTTGCTCTCTGACTTTCCCTAGTCATCAACGTGAAGGTTTTCAAACACAGATGAAGTGCTTATGTCCATGTTTTACCATTTAATAAAAGTGGCTTGCTTTTCAGTGTGTCTGTATCTCCCCCACCTCCTAATTCCAGTGCAAATCATGATTACTTGCAACTGAGGTGTATTTGGCAGCTGGGACTGTAATTACCCTTCATCCTTCCCACTCAGTGCAACTGATGTTAGTGGTGTTCTCTGGATTTACTGAGCAGAATTTCAGTCTTGGCTGAGCTCTTCAAGCTAATATTTTCAAAAGCATCTATAGGGAGTTAATGTTCAGATCTTACTGAAAATCAGTAGGATCTCGGTGGTTTATTCTCTTGGATTCCTTTGGGAAAAAAGGAGTCTAGATTTGCAGATTTTGGTCATTAAAATAGATAGTAAAATTTGTTTCCACCCTGCAAGAAATCTTTATCAGGTCTTACTGAGAACCCAGAACTGAAATATTCAGAGTGGTTGTGTTGTATTAATGATGATTGTATAGCTATGCTGTGATTTACTTCTAATCAAGAAAAGAAACAGAGTTTATTAGCCTACCCATAGAATCCTATATTGTGCTAATGCACTTCCACCCAGCAGGAGGAGGGCATTTTTTTCACTACCTCTTACATTTCTATTCCAAAGGAATAAAATTTCATATTTCTCTAGAACTAGGAGAACCCCATGTCTATGAAGAACTCATCACTTTTAGGACTGATTTAAGATGAAAGGATTGGTAGGGGAAAGACTAAAAGCCCTATCTCTCTGTTTTCACTAACACAGGACTGGTGTGGTTCATGATCAAGACATCTGATGACTCCAGTTAAGGTTGCTGCTGCTCAGTCAACATCATGGGGAGGGATAGCAGCTCTCTGCTAACTGTCTACAGTAGTTTCCTTCTCATTCTTCACCTGAACGGAAGACAATTTTTTCCCCACCCCAGAGGAATCTCTAACCCAAGAATTGAATTCGATGGCCATTAGAGATCAGCTAAATCAGACTCCTGCATTTATGGCTGTGTGGAAGTGTACATGCAAGTTGCTATCACAGAGCAGTTCATGCAGGGTAACTTGTCGGACAACTTCCTGTTTATATGCTCATGCACCATGGTAATGTGAGGTGATTCAAGGTAGCTAATTTTCAAGAAGACAAGGCAACCTTGTATTTGAGGTCTCTAAAAGAAGAAAAGGTTTCTTTGCATTGCTTTAAATATGATATGTGTTTTTTTACAGTGTGAATAGCATTCTTTAATATCTATATTTGGTTTAGCAATTACAATAAATCTGACTCTGGAACATAAGCCTAGAGAGAGTCTGTTTCTTTTTGTTGGAAGGACTAACCATGATAGTTGTTTCTTTCATAGGATATTTTTCAGCTTTCTTTGCAGAACTTTTTGTTTCCTATGAAGGGTTTTGTCTGTGTTTGCATCTATCGCTGGAGCTTGTACAAACTTGGAAGTACTTTCACAATATGCCAGCAGTCATTTTCCTTTCAGTTCTGTCCATTTCTAGAAGAAAGAAAGAAAGTTGGCATGCTGTGGGGCTCGAATACAGTATGTTTCCTCTTGTCATGCTGTTCCAGCAGTCAGGCAAAGATCACAGGATTTTTTCCCCTCAGATGGTCATAAACCATTTTACATTAGAAGTTTTCAGGTAACTATCTGTCACTAAACCAACACACAAGCAGCATGATTTATCACAGTGAACAGAGCCGGCACAAAAATATTCATGAGTCGGTGAACATTTAGAGCTCAATCTAAAAATGTTGCATGCAAGAAAAAAAGGAGAGCATTTAATAGAAGCTTCAGGCTTTAATCTCTCTCGGCTTTACAGACATGCTAGCATATGGATTCACATGTGTCTGCCATGTGGTAGAGTTTGTACTTCTCAGAATCCAAAGCAAATAACATTTTAAGCTTTCTTTTTTAGGGGAAGAAAGGGACAAAACACTCATACTAATAGCGCATACAACTGAAGAGGAAAAAGCTCAGCCTACTTGATTCATGTAAATGGAGAGTGATAACAAAAGCTCCAGCCTGGGATGTTTAAATGGACTCTCATGTACTGGTACTGAAGAAAGAGAGGTGAGGCCAGCTAACACTTGCATATGAAGCCTCTGGGGCAGGAGATCTGGAAAGGGAAGGTGAGAGTTGAAAGTCAGTGGGCTGCTCTGCAGACAAGGAGAAGACAGGTGCCTGGAAGGGCCCATCACTCTGAAGGGGAGCTGGGCACAGGAAGGTATGTTACACCAGCTGGAGAGGATGGCCGCAGCCCTGTGCAGAGTTATTCTAAGCATCCTCTCTGAGACCGTGCAGGGCTAATCTCCATTAACTAAGGGCAGAGAGTAACTGGCAAATCTCAGTCTGATACATATATAAATATAACAGTCATCTCAGAGCAGGTGGACTCTGGCTTTCAGCCGGGATGGGCCTGACGGGTCTGATTGCAGGATTGGTTGTCCTTTATTAAGAATTTATCTAGATCTATTTTTTTTTTTTTTTGTGATGCTTTATTATTTAAATGTTGCTTGTGTATATTGAAAGAAGAAAACAAAAAAATGCATACACTTCAGTATGTTCTTACAACACATCAGATATAGAAAATGGACCTCATTTGATTACTGTCCACTATTCAAAAAATCCCAGACAGTATATTTGTTTCAAAACAAATTACCCTTAGGGATTTTTTTAGATTATAATAACCAGGGTGCTCCTATATATACAGCAGAAGGGTTATTAAAAATAAATCAGATTCTTAATAATGGAATCATTCCCTTGAATACATGAGCTGAATGGCATTTGCCAGTTGAAGGACAAAACTTTCTGTCAAAGTGGTGATTCAGAAACTTCTAAACAAACCCAGTGAGACCCTTTCCTCCTCCTCTCTCACTAGAGACAAATACTAGTTAGCTGCTGGGAGATAGACAGGAGGTGTATTTAAAGCCACAGTAACTGTGGGTGCAATGGTTTGATAGGTGACAACCCCACCAGACCACTCCGATTGCATGACAGCTGCCTGCCGTCAGCCGCACGCTTGTAGGTATAGATAGATGCATTCTCCCGGCGGGACCCTGCAGACAGCCACATTCTTTCAGTCTTGTGCTACAGCCAGCTCACTTTCAGCGGCTTATATTGTAATCAACTACATTCTTATATTAATATGTTATAGCCCTTCCTCCTCAGGGCTGTATGTTGCCCTTCCAAAGTCACTTGCCGTAGTCAATCAGACAGACACAGCCTGATAGGTGTGTGAAGGAGACAGAAGTTTATACTCAGAAAGAAGCACATATGCTGTGGGCTGCTCTAGCATTATAACTCCATGCTATTACCAGACCTCTGTCCTTTAAAGTATAATAAGGAGTCAGGTGGCATAACCATATGCTGGCTTCTATATGTTTTCACTGAAGTCACTTTACTATTAAGGACTATGCTGCCAGTTCCCAGGGGACTCTTCTCCATCTGATAAGCTGGAATGTCACACTTGATTTGTTGTTTGTCCCTAAGGTATAGCTCCCTTATTCACTCATACTGGTGGCTGTGTAGATGTTGCCTAATGAGCAGCTGAGACCTCTTAAAGTTTTTCAGGACTTTTACATTAACCTTCTTCCCCTCTATCCTGCACTCTGTTCCCTGAATTTTATTTTAATTATAGGAACTGTCACTGAAAGAAAGAAGAAAATGGACAATTGCCTTTTTCTGTGTAAAACCAGGTGAAATACCAGAATGGGGAAAAGCTACAAAATTCTACGGCCTCCAGATTTTAATGAGCCTATTAGTATGTGGAAATGCCTACCTCTCAGTGTGCAGAGTACTGTCAGGCAGGTATCATTCATTAGGTTGTGTTGCTTTATATAGCAAGTCATTGCCTATAAAAAGCTGAGCTTTGGAATAGAGCAGCTCCTTTTTTTCCTTCATGGGTTTATAAATTAGTGATGTATTGTCTTTCAGACTGGAAGAGCTTTGGACAGGCTTGTATTTTGCTGCATAACACCTCACCCACTCTAGAAGAACCCACAAAAGTCAAATGTCTACCAGAGACAGCAATTATAATCTTAAAATACATCAGATATTGTGATGCTGCAGCCCTTACACTGATCTGATATAAGGGCAGTAGGAATATGAGAAAATTGGTGGAACCAACATTGGTGCATTTGTATGTTTCTAATTCACCTTCCACCAATACAGTCGGCTATTACTGTTTTGTCAACCATCACTATTTTCATTCATGTTGCACTTAGGTCATCACTTGCTTCATTTGAGATGCCTATAGTAGTAAGTTGCAGGACCTCAGCCATTCTCTTCTGTAGACAGTGATGTGCACCCCACTGAACTCATTTTGTTTACCTTTTTTTTTGAAGACAAGACTCTAGTATGTATTTTGTCATTTGTTTAGCACCAGATATTTTCTTATACCATATTAATTATGGTGTATAACAATTACCATATACAACAGTAATATAATTACTGTACATAACAATTACTGCAACTAAGAGATGATAGTCTTTGAATCAGTAGTACACCTTTAGAACATCATTTTGTGTCACTTCTGAGTGACTCAAACTGTAACCTTTGGGACACTGTGCCAGAGAAGCTGTCTTGTCTATATGGTAACAAGACAAGGCCATCATCAAGTAATACAATCATTAAAGGGTCCAAAGGCATTTAAAGAGTAGAGGTGAAGTGCCTGAATACTGTCCAAGTTCCTGTGCAAGTAATTGTAGTCTGCTTCCCTAGAGTCTTTCTGTAGCTTTGATAACAACTTTTATTGTTGTATGACCTTTCAGAAGCTGTTGGTTAAGAACTGTTAAACGGTAGATGCATATAAATAAAGCAGAGCATTTTGTGTAATGCATCACTTTTCAGAGTACCTGGAAATCCACTGGAGTTGAAAGGTGCTATCTAATTGTAAGCTCACTGGTATAGATAAAGTAATTTAGCCCAATATTTACACAGGGTGTAGCTTCATTGCATTTACTGTAGCTGCACGTTGTACAAATTGGAGTAGAATCTAGTTCATTAATTCTAATTCTGTTCTGGCTGGACAAATAGATGATCCGCCCAGACAGAATTGTCATTGCATATAAAAGAAGTGCTTTACATATTTTCAAAGTATCATTAAGACGCTTATTTGGGCTGCAGTCTAGGAGCATCTCAGAACACAACCCCAATGACATTGCAGCTGTTGTGCTTGGGCATTAAAAAGGCAGTCTTTCCTTTCATTGTAACCATTTAAAATTACCAGTCATGTGCAGACTCTGAGAGCCTGACCCTCAGCCCATGTGAGTCAGGATGGGAGTCTGGGCATGTCTTTCCATTGAAGTGTGCATGCTTTGAATCTCTCTGTGGATTTTGAGTACCTGGCCACTGACACCAGGCAAGTGGACTATTTATTGAAATAATCCAAAATAGTTAATATCTGAGAACTGTGTTCATGATGGCAAGCACAGCATAGGTGGGAAAAGATGCTTTTCAAGCACTTCTGTTAGTGTGATGTTGTAATTCTCAAGTGAAATGAGACAACTCACTGGTGCTGTTAGCAGTAGGACAACCACTGCTTCATCCTTCTACTCTACAAGAGCCCTTTCAATCTGCAGGAATAACGTAATGGTTAATCTGTGATTCATTACAGTGTGTGAGTGTGCTTGTTTTGGAGGGGTGACATCTTTCTTCCTGCAAACAGCAATGCTGTATGAGTGTAATCTTATCTTACATTATGCTCCAAGCAGCATTCCCATTTGCCACGTGCTGTATCTGTTGTTAAGCATTGGCTCCTTCCACAACATTGTCAGCCCTATTTTTGTCGTTAAGGGGGGTCCCATTCTTTCTCTAAATCAGTGTTGCACAACTGTTGAACATGGCTGAGAGCTGTGCTGTTTTGGGCAGTGCAGCCCTGGTTGCAGTGAAGTCCCAGGAAATGCCCTTCACACTCTATGCATGTGGGCTTCTGTTAAAGGATGTAGCACAGTGAACAGAGATCACTAAATTGTCAAAGAGTTGCTTGGGTTTTATTTTACCTCACAGTGTCTTCACTAGATTTTGTTGTGTGGGCCTATATAATGAATTATATTATTTATAATTTATAAGCATATAAATTATAAATAAAAATATATTAGTATTTTATGGGGAAAAGGAAGGTAGTTGACATGATCAGGATGTTACTTCATGCAGCACCTCACATCAGATGGCAGAACTGTAACAACAGCTTGGTAATAATAATAGACAGTAAATCCTCAGGTTTATGCAGTAGGAGCAGTGTCAGTCTCATGTACTACATTGCTACCTGTCATAGGATCAGAGAAAAATTCAGGTCTGAAGTGACCTTAGGAAGTCATTTAGTCTAACCTCTGCTTTGCAATTTTTTTGCCACTTACTACATAGAAAGCACATTCACAATGGCACAGTGGATCTGAAGTAGTTTCAGCATCTGTTTGCCATGGTGAGGTTTTGTCTCCCATAGTGATGCCTGGCAGTAGGTTAGTGGGCTGTAGGTTAGTTCTCCTGTGGTGGTCTTTAAAAGAGCCACAGCAAACATACATCTCTGTAAATGGCTGAACATCCAGAGGATAGTCTGGATATAAACAGCATTCTCCTGGTGAAACTAGTTGCTCGTGGCTTGGATGGGCACACACATTGCTGGGTAAAAAACAGTCTGGATGTTTGGGCCCAAAGAGTTGTGGTGAATGGAGTTAAATCCAGTTGGCAGCTGGTCACGAGTGGTGTCCCCCAGGGCTCAGTGTTGGGGCCACTCCTGTTTAACATCTGTATTGATGATCTAGACGAGGGGATCGAGTGCACCCTCAGTCAGTTTGCAGGTGACACCCAGTTGGGTGGGAGTGTTGATCTGCTCGAGGGCAGGGAGGCTCTGCAGAGAGACCTGGACAGGCTGGAGCCATGGGCTGAGGCCAACTGGAGGAGTTTCCATGAGGCCAAATGCCGGGGGCTGCCCTTGGGCCACAACAACCCTCAGCAGCGCTACAGGCTTGGGGAGGAGTGGCTGGAGAGCTGCCAGTCAGAGAGGGACCTGGGGGGGTGTGATTGACAGCCAGCTGAACAGGAGCCAGCAGTGTGCCCAGGAGTTCAAGAAGGCCAATGGCATCCTGGCTTGTGTCAGCAATAGCGTGGCCAGCAGGGACAGGGAAGGGATTTGACCCCTGTCCTCGGCACTGGTGAGGCC